>NC_045785.1:107908717-107995882 GCF_009873245.2 Balaenoptera musculus | reverse complement strand
AGGAAGTGTGAGTAATACACCTCATGTTTTTCAAAGTTCCCTGATGGTTGTTGCTGAGGTGTATCTTGCAATCATAATAAGAACCACAAGGGTTGGTCCAGCCATAACATTGGCTCCAAAAGGGGAAATGTCTGTGGCGCCTTGCCTCGGGCCCAGGGGAGGACCCCCAGGTTTTTCTAGCTGACAGCATCACTATCCTTTGGCTGAGACTGGCACAAAACAGCAGGACATCTGGCTAAAAAGTCACTCTTAGAGTCGTGGAGGCACGGAGTCTTATGTGAGGCTAGGACCTTGGGAGGAGCTAAGGGTCCTCAGAACCTGTAAGCCAACTTACCAGTGGTGAGTTTGCTGGCAAGTCTCTCTGCCAGCTGGCTTCCTTGGGCCAGTAGCTCACAGAACCTCTGTCTCTGGTAGTAGGTAACGTCAGTGCTCCTGAGGAGACTCTCAAAGAGTTGACTGTGTTCTTTGCGTGCTGCATGAAAAAATAACAGACACCTTTCCCTTCCTGTAGCTTCTGTCGTAAGTGGGTCAGTCTCGGGCCTGAGCCTGAATTAGGGGATCATATCTCCTAAAGTGGGAAAGAAAAGTAAAATGTAAAAGTGAAAGTCCGTGAATGATAAGTTATGGAATTTCAAGCAGAGATATCTCTTAGATTACTCGTAAGAAATTCCCCATGTTGAATTCTTGCACGGTTTGTATGACTCGCCTGCGACAGAGGGAATGAGTAAATAGCATTGGGTTTGTCTCTTTCTTTTTATTGATTTTGCTTTAAAAAGAAGCCCTTTCAGTTCCCCTCACTTCAGCGCCCACATCCATTTCAATGTCATATGCATCATCAAGCATTATGCAGAAAGTGTGTGTGGGGGGAAAGTCAGGTACAGAAGTATTGGACCTGTACATCTGATATTAATTGAAAGATGAAAAGAAAAATCAGTGAGAGGGTCGAGATGAAGAGCATTCCTTTTGAATGACAAGAAGATAGGCCGTAATTAGTAAGGAGGCACTTAAGAGTAACAATTAAAATTCTGAGTAACAATTACATTACTCTATGTGGGATTTCACAGTTTTCTAATTATTGTACAAATATTTCTCATAGATTCCAATCTAGAATGTGAGCTCTGTGAGGCTGGAGACAGTAATGTATTACCCAACTTACAGTACACAGTAGCGTGTATACACCCAAGTAAGCAATCAGTTAATACTTAGAACCACATAATCCTAATGCTAGAGCTAGACATTGTCATCTACCCCCATCTAATGCCTGAATCTCCTCACCACTAAGTGATCTTCTACCGATTGTCTTTCAAACTCTATTCCTTAGAGTTCCTATAAAGTGTCGGAGGAGGGTAAAGGCAGAGACCAGGGAGAAACAGGGCTCCAGACCTAGGCCCCCTTCAATCAAGTATCTCTGCTTAGTGTGTCTTACACAAATGAGCTTCTCAGATTTCATTTAACCAAGGTTAAAAGACATCTAAATGCCACAATCTACCCTATGTTTGAAACTCTCTAAGGATGGGCAATGCTGGTCCTTGCAAATTAATAATTCATTTTCTAGGCAACAGCTGCTCAATTATCTATCTACTCAATGGCCCTCCCAGTTAACACTCCACATAGTCTGATACTTGGAAAAAAAAATCAAAGTTGGGGAGGAGAAACATTATTATCATGAAAGGTACTTCGGAAAACTGGAAATTAGGAGTGTCTCCTTGCCAGCCATGGCCAAGCCCCGGGCCTGTCCAGAGCAGAGGTCCTCGCAGTCCCCAGGCTGCCACCACCCCAGGGGCCTAGTCTTACAGAAGCCCAGCCCTGAGGCTGCGTAACCTGGGGCAGCCACCATCCAGAAGCCCCTCTCAGAGGTCAGGACTCCTTTGCCAGCATGGATTCCTTAAGTCAGGACTGCGTAACTAGTAAAAACCAAATCTAATATTAAAAAAGATGACAATCACCACACTTATAAAAAGTAAGAACAAGTATAATCATTACAGCAAATATTTGTTGGGAGCTTCACATGTGTGTGAGAGGGTTCTAAACCAATGGTATCGTGCATTTAATCTTCATAAACCCTCTGAGGTAGACGCTGTTTGTATTTCCATTTTACGGATGAGGTAGCTGAGGTAACTGAGATGCTGGAAAGTTAAGTACATTTGCCCAAGGTTCACACAGCTAGAAGCCACATTGCTAGTATTCCTACCCAGGGCATGTGTCTCCATTTTATTCATATAGTATTTTGAGGGAGAATCCAGAGGCCTACTAGTCACCCATCCAGTTCCCACAGCCCCGCAGGCTGTCTTGCCTAGTTCTGGGCCTGCCATGTACATTTTCTGCCCTTCTCCTTGCACAGATTTGCTCTTTATTCTACCAGCCTGGGCTTCCCCACTTCACACACGTTCCCACACAGCTTCCTCCTTACCCAAGCCTTGCAGCCGGTCTCATCTTCTCTGCCAGCTCCCCCTCCTCAAACAGCACTTCCTCCTCCAGCACAGATTCAATGAGGTCTTTGTACTCTTCACACTCTGGGGAAACAGAGATGCTGCCTCAGGGGAAAGCTGGACAGGCTGCTGCGGTCACCGCCTTCAAGGGAGGAGGCAGGGTCCATCCCGGGGACAGATGTAACCTCGGTGCCAGGCTCTACGCAGGGATTTCCACATCTGATTCCTCAGCCTCCCAACTACGTGGCATTTGATTCCTCCCCATGTTACAGCTGAGGAACGAGAAGCTCACAGCCAGGTGAAATAACTTTCTCAAGATGATTCAACTGGAATGAAGCAAAGTCAGAACTCACATACCCTGAGTTCTGACTCCAAAACTTTACCAAGCCTTGCAGCCTCTTAAGTAGGATATTAAGCTGGGGCATGGAGTAGGAATTTCCCGTGTTTTGGGGAAGGCTCCAAGGACTGTAGGGCTGAGAGTTGTCCCACACTGAGAGTGTCCGTAATCCCCCAATATTTCAAAGATTTTAAAAAATTTTTATTTATTCATTTATTTTTGGCTGTGTTGGGTCTTCGTCGCTGTGTGCGGGGTTTCTCTAGTTGCAGTGAGCCGGGGCTACTCTTCGTTGCGGTGCGCGGGCTTCTCATTGCGGTGGCTTCCCTCATTGCGGAGCATGGGCTCTAGGCCGGCAGGCTCAGTAGGTGTGACACACAGGCTTAGTTGCTCCGCAGCACGTGGGATCTTCCCGGACCAGGGCTCGAACCCGTTCTTAACCACTGTGCCACCAGGGAAGTCCCTCAAAGATTTTAAAGTTTATCTGGATACAAACTATGTAAAAATGTGTATGAAGGGAAAAAAGTCTGAAAGACATATGCTCAAATACTAGCAGGTGTTGTGTTAGTCTAGAGACAGAACTAATACACAGTGTTTGCCAAGGCCCTGTTCTAGTAGATTTTCGAGAATTATCATCCTGTAATCATCACCACTACCTGAGGAGGTAGATACTAGTCCTATTACCATTACAGATGTGGAAACTGAGGCAGAGAGAAGATAAACAACTTGGGTTTAAATCCAGGAAGTCTGGCGTCAGGGTACATGCTCTTAATCACTGCACTGTATTACCTTTACACGAAGATGTTGGAAGATATCTTTCTTCTGCAGTTTCAAAAAAAAGCTGCAATATGATTATAATAACTGATACTAAAAAACCTAACATTCCCACACCCCAAAGCTTGTCTTTTCACTTCTTTGACAAGTAGGTTTTAATTTCTACTTTTCAGCCCATGTCAGTAAGTTAGATAGAAAATTTTATATCCCATTGGTTTATTGAAAAATAATGGTAGAAATTTGAAAGCAAACTCAATCTCAGTGTCAGGAAGAATCCTCCCCTTATATCCCTGTCCCTCTCGTGCCCTCGCTCCCGTGTTCCTCAGTCACTACAGCTCCACCCCTCCACTCTCTGTTATTGATGTTCTCATCTCCAGATATCTGTGGTTCACTTGGGAACAGAGAGCTTTAAACTCCTGTAAGGTAGGTGGGGTCTCCTATCACTTCTTTCTCCCCGAGTGCAGCTAGAACTGTGCTTTGCAAATGGGTACTCATAAAAGTTTGAATTAAATCCTGACATGTTTAAGCCAACAAGGATCTGACATGTGTTCCTGGGAGAGAAAAGAAAGTTTAGTGCCTGAACCGAGATCTTAGCCCCTATTCCTCCATACAATCTCACTGCAAACTTTACTCCTTTGTGCCTCAGTGTTTCCATCCTCTGCAAAATTAGGGTAAACTACCCACTTCCACCTTTCTAGGAGTATAGTAAGGATGAGATTGATTTGATTTGATTTGATGAAGAAGAGAAAAGAAAGTCTGGAGGGTGTTTAGGTGCTTGGAGGGAATATGGACAATCATTTATCACTATGGTGACTGTGAACCCATAAGACTTACTGTATTTCTGCAGCTGGTTGGCCAGGGAGTAGGCAGTAGCTTGGGACATGAGGAATTTCTCTGTGAGGTCTCAAAAGTCCTGTTTGCTTTTTTCCAGCTGGGAGCGCAAGTACTGGTTGGTTTCCAGGATGCTCATTTCTGTTCTTGGACCAGAGAAAGTGGTGAGAGATACCGCCAGGCTGAAGCTTATGGTGGAAGAAGTAGAGCCAAAACCTAGGGAGAAGAAACCCAAACAAATAATAAATTAAAAACAAGTGATGGATTCTGGTGATGGCTGCACTGCCTGGTAAATTACTAAAATCACTGAAGCATACAATTATATTGGGTGAGTTTTATAGTATGTAAATTATACCTCAGTAAGGTTTCATTAAGAGAAAAAATGTATTTAAACAGGTGTAAAGAATGCAGATGTAATTCATTACTTAGTTCGGGCCAGACTTTGTCAGCATTCCACAACTGAGAATCCTTAACCACAAAAATAAGGCAAAAGATGCCAAAGCTCAGAGGTCAGGCTCTGACAAGAGTGCCCGAGGGAGGACCCAGTGTGCCAGGCAACCATATGGAGCCTCAGTAACAGAAATGGAAGGTGGGGCTGTCATGGAATCTTGGGAGCCCCTGTCTTCTAGTCGCCTAGGCCACACTGATACTCAAGACCACCGGGTCTGCTCTGAAGGTCACCACTGATGGGGACACCCCCTCAGAAGCTACTCTCAATATCTTGTACTGAAACCACAGACCTGTCTCTTTCTAAAATTTAATGCTATTTTGTACTGTTTATTCTTGCAAGCATAGAAAACACCAAGGAATCGAGATTTCCCCAAATTCTTTCATTGTCTTAAGGACTGTCATGAAGACACTTTTCTTACAGAAAAATTGAAAACTTTTAGTTATATTAAGGGGGTAAATACACAGTCAAAATTATTTTATTATTTTTAAAGGAATAAAAAGGAAGTATTAGCCTAAACAGCAAGAAAAGGAACAAAAATGTGCAACTTCAAAGAAAGCAGAAAAGAGAAAATAATAAAGCAAAAAATTTTTAAATGATGAATCGAATGGTTGCAAAATTTTGTGAATATACTAAAAATCACTTAACTACAAACTTTAAAATGGTGAATTTTTGGTATACGTAAATTATATCTCAAAGCTCTTATAGAAAGAAGTAAGGAGTCAGTAAAGAGAAAAGCAGTAGAATGAAAAATGTAATAAAATTTAAAATCTGGTTCTTTTGAGAAAAAAATAATGAAATACAGTAAAATTGGCAACTTTCTGGAAAATTTAATCAAAGAAAAAAGGAGAGAAAAATAAACTTTAAAAAAAGAAAAGGGATAAAACAAATATGAAAAAAATTTAAATGAATACTACATGTCAACCCTTAAACAAATTTTAAAATTTCAAAAAAAGAAAATTAAAAATTGAAAACTTTTAGATAGTCTTGGTGTTCTTCGATTCTCTAGATTTTTCCACACCATTTTAATATTGTGGGGGAAAAATCCTGAGTATAATACTGTACTCCGTGTGTGCATAATTAATTCATAAGGATTACCAGCCAGATTGTGTCTTATTTACCTTCTTGCTGGAGACCAATGTTATGGTGGCTTCTTTTCACTCACTGGGGAAGCATGTAGGCTTCTCATTAAACTTGAAATCAGGTTTGACCTCCCTGCCTCCAGTCCTGCCCTCCTCTTCTCCTGTAGGTTGCTTTGTGTTTTAATCTGTATATAAGATGTCGCGCTTGTCACTTGTAAATGTCATCCTAGCACCACAGGGTTTCTTTCCAACTTGTCAAAGTCACTGAAATACTTTTTTTATGTTTCTTTGAATACGAGCAGTGGCCACCTAATTTGGGATGACTTGGAAACGAATGCTGTTCCTTATGCCCAGAGCAGTTTTCATAGAACTCTGACTGATAGTTTGTGTTGACCCAAAGCTGTTGACCTGTGGTTGTATTCTCAGCTAGAGCACAGTAAACATCAAGATCATGGGTCTATGGTTGTTGTTGGTGACCCACAGCACTCCTGCGCAGTGGGATCTAGTGACATAGAAGCTGAGGTTTTAAAGAGAGGCACAGACAGGCAGGACAGAAAGTGATGCCCTGACCTCTGCTTACTTCCTATGTATCAATTTGTCCCTGGTTTTGTGAGCCTGAGACTAGGGCAACTTCCCTGAAATATCTATCTCTTCTCTTCAGCTGCCTAGCTTTTCCAGGCTGATGGCCTACACATAACATGTGGGACCACGGCCACCTCCATAAGTGCCACTGAACATTCATGACAAAGTGAAGGAAGGAGGACAGACTACCCAACCCGCTTGCCACCCTGCTTCTAGACTGTAGTATTGGTGTGTGAGATGTCCCAAATTGTCTATGACTTCAATCCCTTTAAATGTATTCTAGCTTATTTTATGTCTTAGTGAATAGTCTCCTGGAGAATGTTCTCAGTGCACTTGAGGGAAATTCTATTCTGCTCTTGTTGGGTGGAGTGTCTATAGGTGTCTGTTAGGTCACATTGTTTAAATCTTCTGTCTCCTTCGGCTCTTCTGCCTGGTTGATCCATCCACTGCCGAAAGTGTGGTATTGAAGTCTCCAACAATTATTGTTGAATTGTCTGTTTCTCCCTTTGATTCTGTCAGTATTTCCTTCATGTATTTTGGGACTCTGTTAGAGGCACTGTGTTTAAAACTATTACATCATCCTGATGGATTAACCCTTTTATTGTTACAAAATATCACTCTTTATCTCTGGTAACATTTTATTGTTGTAAAGTCTCCTGCCTATTTTGTCTGGTGTTAGTATAACCACTCCAGCTTCTTTATGGCTACTATTTGCATAATTATGTTACATTACATGGCAAAAGGTACTTTGCAGAGGTAAAACAGTTGACCTTAAAATGGGGAGATTATCCAGGTGGACTGATCTAATCACAGGAACCCTTTAAAATCTGGGTCAAGAGGTCAGAACTAGGGAGTTGGAGAGAGTCCAAGCTTGTGAGGGATTCAGTGAGGCTTTGCTGGCTTTGAAGGTTGGGGGAGCCACAGGCAAAGAAACAAATTCCTCAGTCCTACAGCTTCATAATTACTGCTACCTACATACATTCACTGACAACTTCAAAAATGCATTTATTGTGTGTGCTGTACAGATTCAGATGGATTCCCACTGCCTCTGACTACCCTTGTCTTCTTGCAGGTTACTGTATCTGTCTAAATTGGGGGACACAACTGCCAGGGCTTTGTTCAGCCTCTTCTCTTCTCTCACATGTGTATGGCTCTCTGGAGCCAATGACACTGTTGAGGGCGGGGTGCTGAGCACAGGCTCCTGGTGTGATTGGAAGACACAGGCTCCTGATACATCTAGACTCTGAACATCACTTACCTGGAAAGCCCCAGTACCCTCCTCAAGCTTCCTGTCAGCAATAAATAGATTAGTACATTCAAGCCCTGCCCTTCCGTGCACCCCTGAGGCCATGGCCTGTATCATCTCAGCCACTTTTGGATGGATATGTCCCACCCCAGGGCTACTCTCCTTCCTGGAGGTTCACTTCCTTCATCCCTACAGCACATTGAGAAGCTACCAGTGACCAGCCCAAGGGCCAGCTTGCAAATTAGGGTTAAACAGTGACCTGAGGATGCTTTGTCTAGATCAGCCAGTGGTGTAGGTGAATATGCCAAGGAGATTATTTCCAAATGTTCCACACTACAGAAACACCCCACAACCGACTTCCCACCATGGAATATACAACCTGGAGGAGCGATTGTTACACCTCAGGCCAAGCACTAATCCCTCCAGGATCACAACCTGGTCCCCAAGGCTGCCAAGCTACTGTTTAGACAAACTCTTGAATATCTTTTATTCCAAAATCAAGGCGGGATTCTCCACACTTTCTTCAGTTGACAGCATCATTGCTCCTGGCTGCTAGATCTCTGCATGGAACAGACTTACCTGTGCAATAAACAGTCCAGCAGAGGTAGTAGAAAGGGTGACTCTTCTAATCTTGCATGCACAGTAAAGATTCCCACACATGCTCTGCAGAGGCAGAAAATAAACTGTGGCAGAGTGAATGGCAAACACATACCTTGGCCGGGAGTCAAAACTGGGTACTGCACATGAAACCGCAGATACTGCCATTGAACTACTGATGTTGTAAATTCAAGGTTGGGTGCAAGCTCATAACACTCCCAATAGTTCACGTCCTGCAACCACCATATCTGGACTTGGGGACAGCACAGCTCCCAACTACACTGAGAGCCCTCGTGGTTTGGGAGCGGGGTGTGGAAAGAACCAACTGGACCAGAACTGCAACTAGTATCCAGTTCCTCCTCAAGGCTACAAATTCCCACCTGGGGTCTGGAATCCAAAACTGTGCCTGTACAAAGGTCAGGGTGCGCCAATGACACCTCTGACACTTGACTACTAAGAATTCCCCAAGCCTAAGTTCCATAACGTTCCTCTAGCGAGTTTCCCTAGAGGGATCTTTAGGGGCCTCCATCCCAGCTGCCAGAGAACTGAGTTGAATGAATTCAGAAGTCAGAAGTTCAGGCACATCAGAGGACTGCTGTTGGTCAGTTACTCCTCTGATGAGTGTGGTCCAGATGCCTTCAGGACCTTGACTGATAGTTGAAAAGCAAACATTCGAGTGGTGCAAACCTTTGGAATTTTGTCTTCCAAAAAAGGAGGCGGGGGACGGGAGGCTCCCAGAGTGAGACCCAGGATCTCCAATATCATAAAGGACGATGGATGCGGGAACGGGACGGCCTGGGTGGAAAAGGCTTTCAAGGAAGGCCCCAGGGCTCTGAACGAAATTCCGGGTCTTTCCCCTAAAATCTGCGGCAATTGCAGCTTTCCCGCCTTAGTTGATGATCCGTGTGCTCAGACCAAACACACTTCTCTTTTACGCCGGTCTTGCTCTCACACCACACTTCCAACTTGACAGAAAATCGTATTTTTTCTTTGATTAATTGCGCACTTTGATCCACACATGTTTTTCTTGGTCTGATTTTGGCCCTCGACTCTCCTGATAAAGGCGTGGAGATTGATTCAACTCGCGACGCTCGGTCCGCCAAGGCTTCGGGGTTTGAGACCTTTAACCTCGGGAGCGTGGGGCCGAGCCGCGCTTGAGACTTTTCTCGGCTCCGCCGGTCCAAATCGGCCTCTTCCGGGCCTGTCCTCGAGGGCCGGGGGCAGGGCCGGGCCGCCTCAGCGGGGCCCCTCTCGCCGGTCGGGAGCCCCACACCTCACGTGGCGCCCGCGGAGAAGAATCGGGCAGCGTGGGTTCATTGGCCCGCGGCCCGCGAGACGCAGGGGCGCGGTGCGCGCGGGCGCACGCGGCGACTTTGTGGTTCTCGGGCACCCGCTGCCCTCCCGGCTCCTCTCGTTCTCCCTCGCGGGCAGTAACGTCCGGGCAGGAAGACACAGGTAGTAGAAGGGCAGCCTCTCCTTTAAGTCCTGTCCACTCAGGACCCAAAAACGGTCTTGAAGAGACAGAGGGAGAGGTGGAAACAGATTAAAGGAAAAGAAGAAATCCTATGAGAATTCCTCATCTAAACGCACCCCGAAGATGAAGTCGGCGTCCGCAGGGACCCGGTCCTCCCGGCGCTGGTGAAGGTGAGTCGAGTTCCCGTGAGCAGTTGGAGCCAAAGCAGACAACCTTGGCCAGGGGGCCAGCGAGTAAGCAGCCCCTCCGCCTCCCCAGACGGGCAGCACTTGAACTGGGAGCACTTGAACGTCTCTCCCCTGGCTTTTGATGGATTCCAAAGATGCAAAAGATAGGTTTCTTTTTAATGCACTTACTTAGCGTAAGACCACTTTAAAAGTTTTAGCAAAGAAAAGGATTGCTGAGAGGTTTTAAAGTGAGGATTTTTAGGTGTGGGGGAAACTAGACAAAACGACCACATACTGTTGAGAATGTCACATACTCAGGGGCACCTCAGACAGCTAGGTGTGACCCCCAGATCGGGCCCATTTTACTTTCAACGCATTGTTTGTGGAACTCACTGAAATATGCGTCATATGTCGCAGGGGGACTACTGCAATGCGGTTTTCTGGTAACACAGAGAGAGAGATCAGGCTCAGCGCTGAATACAACAAAGCAAAGTGGGAATTTATAGCCAAGAAGCACGGTGAGGGTTAGTGAATGGAACATTACTAAGAGGAAACACCAGGAGTAAGGGGAGATTATGGCTAAACCAACCTAAGGGATTCTTGCTGAATGCCGGCCAAAGTGATCAAGCATCAGCTGGGGTATGGTGGTGGAGGAGGAGGAGGAGACTATCATGGGGGGGGGGGGTCTGTTTAAAATGACTTATCAGGATTCTTGCTAAAATTGGACAATGCAAACACAAACTCTGAAGTCTGAGAATCAAGACCTAGTTGAGAAGAGAGTTCAGAGGAGCCTGACGTAGAGTTTGGTCAAGGAGAGAATATGTGTCAACAATCAGAGCTCTCATACATTGCTGGTGTAACTATAAAGTGGTACAACCACTTTGGGAAACATTTAGGCAGTTTCTTATAAAATTAAATCTCCACCATGCCTCTTAAGTATTCAACCAAGAGAAATGGAAGTGGGGCGGGGGGGGGGGGTGGCTGGGGGGGGTAATGTGCCCGCAAAGACACGTATAAGAAGAATGTTCATAGAAGCTTATTCATAACAGCCCAAACGGGAAACAACCCAAATGCCCAATATCAGGAGAATGATAAAGAAATTGGAAAATATCTCTGCAATGGACTACTACTCAGGAATAATACTACTTCTTCAGTCTTGCCTGTGCAATAGAGAAATTAGCTTTGCAAAATTCAGTAAATCTCCATTTTGGGGAATCAAAAGCAGTGTCCTGGGGATGGGAGAAAAATTCGACCACTGTCCCGCAATTGCTGACATGACTGCCTTACTCTCGTCCCAGCAGCCTTCCAAAACAGGGAAATCCCTGCAGTATACAACATAGGCGCCTGCACAGTACTGCAGCGATAGTAATCAAACGTGGAAGGAAAGGAGGGAAGCTCTACCACCTGGGTAGAGCTGTGGGACTAGCCAAGCAGCTGAGACCCCTCTGTGAGAGAGCAGGACTGGCTGAGGCTCTTATTCTCTTGGTGAAGGTGTTGTTATCTGATGAGGAAGCAAAGGCAGCTGCACAGCCGGCCCCACCCCGGAGTACCCGCGGCTGAATTGACATTCAACTGTATCTAAGCAGATGGAGAAAGGCATTCAGAATTGTTATTAGATGTGAGATCTTATGAAATCTGTTTATCGCTACAGGGAAATAAAGCAGATGATTTTATGGTATAATGGTTATTCTCTAACCTGTGCTGTCCTATAGTGTAGCCAATAGCCACATGAGAGTATTTAAATTTAAATTAATTACATATTATGAGGTAAAAAAAGAAATATTCAACATCTCCACACTAGCGGCATTTCAAGCACTCAGTTGCCACGTGTGTCTAGTGGCAACTGTATTAGATAATGCAGATCAAGTTCATTCATCTATCGAGTCAGTACACATAAGATTTTTAAATTTCAAGGTCCTGACTTCTCACTCAACATTCGATTCATTCTAGTCCATTTCGTTCATCCCTCGTACCAGTAGCTCCTGGGTCTATACTGACCTCGATGTGGTCTCTGAACTTTGATTGAGAGGACGACTTTAGTGTTCCCTTGGCTGGAAAAGAAGAAGCATTCCATACCCTAAGGGCTACTATAGGGCAGTGGTAAACCAGGCACAACCAGGGTTTTCTCACATTGGTCTCTCCAGCCCC
Organism: Balaenoptera musculus; assembly: GCF_009873245.2. Lineage (NCBI taxonomy): Eukaryota > Metazoa > Chordata > Mammalia > Artiodactyla > Balaenopteridae > Balaenoptera > Balaenoptera musculus. The sequence goes on along the minus strand of NC_045785.1, from coordinate 107,983,770 downwards.
AGTGCTGCTCTAGATTGCTCTAAAGGCCGCCCCTGCCCAGACCTCCAGGGGATGTTTGTGCACACTCATGAGCTCTGCTTATTAACTCTGCTATTAGCCATAATAACACCTGTTTTCTTTTTATTTAATTTTAGAATTACATCCTGCTTGTGGAAATTCATAGTGGTATTTCAGTTGTGGTAGTGAGAGGTAATTAATTTTAAAAATAAATTTTCCAAGCAAAAAGGTGAATCAAAGCATGAAAAATATCAGGTAATCAATGATAAAGATGTACATGGATATGGCTAAATATGAAAGTGATCTGTTCATTAATGAACTTAGAAAAGCATGCTTTTGTCTGATTTCTATGGGATGTCCTCCCTACCTCTTTTCCCTCGAGGAGCGCTTCCTCTCGCCTGAAGTCAAGAAGGCAGGAATGCTTAGCTGTTCCCTCTACAACTTGAACACAGAAGGCACTATCACCTTTTTCTGGGAACTCCCTAGTTCAGATCAGGAAAATCAAGGCCCATAAAGACATCTGTTTAGAGATGTGATTGCATCCTCCCCAGAGCCATAGAGTCTGTTTCTTGGGAAGACTAAATGGTTCTGTTTAGTCTCTCTCTTCTTCATTGCATTAATTGGTTCTGAGTGTTTTGTAGGCCTTCCTTTCAATCTTCTTTTTCTCTTTGAAATCTTGGAGGTTGAACAAGAAGGAGAGGATGCAAATCTTAGTGAAGTTTTCTCAGTTACCCCTGAGCATGGTGGCCAAGGGAAAGGGCGCTGGAGGCAGACTGCCTGGGTCTGAGTCCTGGCTCTCACTGTCACGGGGGTGGGACCCTTAAAAGGGTAGCTCAGCTTTTCAGTGTTCTCCTCTGCCACAAGGAGGTGGTAATATCCTACACTATCTTTTAGGGTTGTTATGTGGACTTAATAAGTTCTTGCACAGTAAAGCCCCGAGGAACAGTGCTGGTCACACAGTGAAGCTCCGAGAAATCTGGTATTATTTCCACTTCTAACTGTACCACTGCTGACTTTCAACATTCCCCAGATAAATGAGTGTTTAATGGTTTAACTGATCTCTTCTGCCCCATATTAGTGATCACCAACTGGAAAAGTGGTTGGTTTTGATGTTGATCTAAGTGGTGATCTAACTGCAATGGGGGACTGGATCCAACTTCATCAGTTTCTTGGACCTTGGACAGGCATGATGACTGTTTAGCTCACGGTAGACAATATTTTGCACATGCTTCCAGCAAGAACTTTCAATATACAGTCAGTTAAGTATTATAAGAAAAGTCCAAGTATGTACCAGTGACCCAGTCTTTTTGGTTGCTTTTCTTTGTTTTGTTTGTAAGAAATCAAAGGAGGGAAATATACTTTATCTGGAAGTTGTAGAAAATTTCCTCTCTCGGTTATGGTGCAGTGTTTGTAGCAAAGCAGCATTCACCCTGAAAATAACCAAATAAAGTCTGGCTTAAAGAAATTCTGTTTGAGGTCATTGGAGAAATACCTATGCAGCGAGGACCCACAGGATCAGCTCCAGAGAGAGAGAGAAGGAGAGAGAGAGAGAGAGAAGCTCATTGGAACGAAACTGATTCTCTACCTTTTCCCCTTAGGGCATTTGCCAGTTCTTGGCAAGGCACAAACGACTGGGAAGCTGGGGACAGGGCAGCTGCTGAGGGTCAGGGAAAACAGCAACGCTCTAAGTAGTGTCAGAAATTTGGTGAGCAAAAAAAATGAGGAGGAGGAGGGTGAGGAAGAGGGGAGGGGTGGAGGAGGGGAGAAGGAGGGGAGGGGAGGGGGAAAGGGAGGAGAAGACGGAGTAGGAAGAAGAGAAGGGAGATGAGAAGAAGAAAAAGAAGAAGAAGAAAGAAAGAAATGTGGAGCTGTCCACGTATTCAGACTTACGGAGCCAATATCCTGGAGTGGCTTGAAGAGTGTGCTGGATGCTTGCTTCAGGATTTCCCCTTAAGACATTTGCAAATTAAGCCATGTGCGTGTATGACGCTATGAGGGCAAGCAGAGTGTGGCTGAAAGAGAGTGGAATTTCCACCAGTATCACGGTATGAAGGAGATAAAAATGCAAGTTCAGAATTCCGCAAGGGGCAGGACCCAAGGAAACACCTCAAGGTCTCAGGTGGGAGCCCTAGCCATCTAGAGCACGGCACTGTGAGCAAACTAGCTATGGACTGAGACTTCCCTGCAAATCCGCTCAGTCAAGGACTGGATTGAGGCGATCTTCCCCTCTGCTGCCTGCTGGGGGAGAGGGTGCACAATCTTCACACAAAGATAACATCATGACTCTATGATTTTTCACACAACAGGTTCATCCTTCAGTCACAATATTCTAGGACTATAAAGGAACAGAAGCAAGGAAACGTGGAAGTTGACTCAACAGATGATTGAGATATTGAAGTTATCAGGTAGGAACTTAAAGTGATATGTTTTAACTGTTCAGAAAATAGATGACAGGATCAGTCTTTTTCACCAACGGTAGAGAATCTATTTTAAAGAACCAGTGGAAATTCCAGGAGCTGGGGAGTCAGCAGGGGCGACTCCTGCCCTCGGGTGCTTAGTTGTGGAACTGGAGACACTGTGTCGGATGCAGGATCCCGAAGTTAAGCGAGAGCCTCTCAGGAGTCACAATCTTCTCGCTTGAGGTGTCGCTGGTGCTTCCCGGTTTATTGTTCACTTTAAAACGTTGGTGACCACAATACTGGTGGCAGGACCTATGGTTTTCATGGATATAGCTGATGGCCTTCAGCACCGTTTCCGTAGTGTAGTGGTTATCACGTTCGCCTAACACGCGAAAGGTCCCTGGTTCGAAACCAGGCGGAAACAAACTCGACCGTGCTGGCCTTTTCCTAAAATTTACCTTCCCATTTAAAACATGAAAAGGGGGCGAGGGGAGTGAGGAGTAGGGACCTGCGCAGCTGCATTTTCCATCCCCAAGATACATGGCCCGAGTTCAGTTGCTGCCTGAAAGCCGACTCTCCTGATAACCAGACAATTTTGTATGCATCAGAGGAGTTTAAGAACTTCTGTCTAAACACTACTTTATGTTGTCTTCCGGATTTTCTAATGATGTGGAAAGTATTGCTGGCACAGTATTCTAGCGTGTACACGTCTTGGATTTATTTTCTCTTCAAAATGCTCATGACACTGAACGGCCTAAATTTCCTCTTCTGGTTTTACTGAGCCAATAAGCAAACTGTAATTCCAATAGCTATTGAAGTTCATAAAATTTAAAATTATGTGTTCCAGTAAAATACATGTGCCCTAGAATATCTTTTAAATAAAGATTACGTCTCAGAATTCTGTAAAATCATAGCGACTTAATTATGTCAGTTACAATTTGGGGGTAAACTGTTTTCGGCGTCACCCAATATATGATTCTAACATGCATTTCTCTATTAGGATTCGGTTCAAGTTGCCATTTAAAGATCTATTGTTCTCTTTAAGTTCTCTGGCTGATATTAAGTTGAGTTAATTAATGTATACTCTTTGCCTGGAGAATATCTAATTAAGACAGGAAAAACGAAACACTGTCCAACTTGGTATAATGCTGCCACATATTTTTATAGACTGCAGAGTGGTCAAAGTTTCACAGGTTAGGAGGAGTTGTGGGAATCGTTAGGGGATGGTGGTGAACGCAGCCATCATGTCACCTGAAGAAGTGTAAAACGGACCCCAAAAACCATGAAAGCAAGATCCGAAGGGATCCAATTGTTTACAAGTTGCTTAACTGTACCCCAGAAGAAAACTCAGGAAGATTTAGAGGAATACCAAAATAGCCAGTGCCCAAGAAGGGAAACTTTGACAATGTCTGGCATCCAATCAAAGAACGCCAGGCCTACAACGAGGCAGGAAAACATGAGGTGTAAGGAGGAGACTAATTAATCAAAACTGAACCACAATTGACATGATGTTAAAATTAGCAGAGAGGACTTTAAGACAGTTATTATGACTGTGTTGCATATATCCCAAGAGTTAAGTAGAAATGTAGAACACATACAAATGGCCAGAATCAAACTTTAGACATGGAAATGATAACATCTCATATTATGTAATTCACCAGATGGAGTTAATAGTAGATTAGACATTGCAGGGGGAATTTTAAAAAAAGAAAAAAAAAAAAAAAGGATCAGGGAACGTAAAGCCATGAACGACTGACAGTATCCAAAATGAAACTACAGCCAAAAAGTATTTTAATGAACATAGCATCACTGAGTGGTGAGGTATGTTTAAAAGGCCCAATATATGAGTAATTTGGAGTCCCTGAAAAGACCAGAAGAGAAGGAACAATTCTTGCAGAAGCACTGACAGAAGAATTTCCAAAGAGCCAAATGAACAGTATGAGTACAAGAAACACAAAGCAAAGCACACTTAGCCACATCATAATTAAACTGCGCATTACTCCACTGAAATAGAACAATATCTCCAAAGCAGTGAGGGAAAAGACACAGTACATACACAAAACAAAAATAAAGATTATTTCAGATTTCTCATCAGCAGCAGTGAGAAGACAGTGGAGCAACATCTTTAAAGAACGTGGAATTCTATGCCTCCTCCCCAAGAAATGTCTTTCAAAAATGAAAGTGAATAATGACATCTACAGACATACAAATGCTGGAAGAATTCATCACCCGCTGATCCACACTATAAGGAATGTTAAAGGAGTCCACTGATACCAGATGGAATTCTGGAGGTACACAAAGGGGCGAAGGACAACAGAAAAGGTATCTGCCTGGGAAAATACCTAAGATTTTTCTTATTATTTAAGTCTCTTTAGAAACATGGGACCGATTTTTCTAAAGTAATAACGGTGGATTGTGGGGTTTAGGACACATGCAAAGTAAGATGCATGATGACAATAGCATAACGGCCGGCAGGGAAGGAATGCGAAGAGGTGTGGCATCGCTTGAAGGCAGACTGTGGTAAGTTACAGAAGTCTGTTATAAAGCCTCAAGCAGTCGCTAAAATAAGAAAGAGTGATACCTCATAAGCCAGCAAAGGAGCGAAACTGGAATCATATACGAACCATGTAAGCACTATGTGATCGAGCAACTGCTTCTCCAGGACTCTTCCCTCTAAGAAGAACTTGTACAAGTGGCTAAAGATACCTGTACAAGGATGACTGCAGCATTATTTGTAACCGTGAAATCGTAGAACCAACTTAATTTCAAAAGTATATGGAAAGGGTTAAATAAATACTACTACGTGCAAACAACAGATGGAAGAAAGTCCATCGTGAAAAGGAATTCAGAAAGTAAGGATGCCAGGCGTACTCTTTCGATGATTTTCAGGCGACCTCTTCCGATCGCACCTTATGTCCTCCTGTGGTGAACACGACACGGGGGACAGGAGGGTAGTACTGGAGGAGCCTTTTTCGGCCTTTACGGGAGAGGGTGTGCAGAGCAGAAAGAACCGCGAAGCCTTTACTTTGTAAAAGAGGCGGAAGAAAGGCGTCCCTGGGTGGGCTCGAACCACCAACCTTTCGGTTAACAGCCGAACGCGCTAACCGATTGCGCCACAGAGACACACGATCGCCGGTTCCCTCTCATCCCCGTGGCAATCAAACACCGCTTCCGCGCCAGGCGGAGTCACTCGCCTTTCGCAGGACAGCGGCGACGGCTCCAAAGCCTCGGACAACCGCACACGTGGAGTCGACGCAGCGCGTTCGTTCCGTGGAAAAGCTGTGCGTCGGGCGATTCCGAAGGCAGAAGGGCAGCCGAGCGTCCCTGCCGCAGATGCCAGCGCCCCGGAGACGCCCCCGGGCCTGAGCCGAGGGGGCCCCCGAGGGAAGCTGAACGCCGGGTTTGGCTCCGTGACGGCTCCCCGTTCGCTCCGCGGGCGCTGCCCGCCCTCTGCTCGGCCTCGGTCGGTGGGGCGCGAGCCGAAACCAGGAGGGGCTGGGGAGGGTTGGTCCAAAGGGGCAAACGCGAAGAGGCGGGTAAGAAGCCGGCGAGGTGGGCACGAGGACAACTTGACTTCCCAAGAGGCCTGTGGAGAGGCACGTGCTGGATTAAGGGAGATGAGAATTGGGTTTTGGTTTGGTTTGGTTTGATCATCATGTACCAGAATTGAGAGGAAGGCAGTGGAAGACGGAGGGAGGGGATGAGAGAAAAATATGAATACCTACAGTTGTCCAGGCACAGCGCAGTAATTGGAATGATTTTACGTCAACATCGTAAGAGCAAGAATTTCTCCCGCCGCGGGGTTCGTGGCGCGCCGTGATCGTATAGTGGTTAGTACTCTGCGTTGTGGCCGCAGCAACCTCGGTTCGAATCCGAGTCACGGCACCCTCCTCTGTCTCACGTGGCACGGCGGCTCCCCTTTTACTTTGTCTTGAAACTTGCACCGGCCTGGGGGCCAGAGAGCACTGCTTTCCCCAGGCCACCTGGCAGCAGGAGGTCAGGAGAAGGGAAGGAAACCCCACACAGGGCACTCACCTCGTGTCTGAGCAGAAGGAAACCCAGGGCAGCGGTTTCTCTTCGGTCCTGCTCCAAAACAGGGAAGCCCGGCAAGGAGCCTCCTGTGCTGTAACTGGTGAAAAATGTTGTTTCTGTGTTACTCAAAAGCTGCAGGATCTTAAAGACAGATAAAAAACTTTATCAGATAGGCGACTCCCCCTCCCTAGACCTGTTTTGCTGGTTTAATCTTGGCTCCTGGGAATCTCTGCTCCGAGGACTTTTTCAATCCTTGGCTATTGTTCCCTTTAGAGTCACCGAAGTAACCTCTCTAGTGCCTTTCTATACTCTCAAGGATTTTAAATGCCTGTCGGCAGCCACTCACAAGACAAATGGTATCCATCAGGAGTGGACAACTGGAAGACCTTAACAGTCACCGCAGAAATGATGATAACGGTGACTACAGCACCCTCCGCCCTGACGACCCAGCTAGTGGAGACAGCGAATATGTGTGATTCTTCTGCCTGACTACATCAATGCTGGTACCCGAGAGTACCGTTAGACTGAGAGCATGACCAAAAGCGGGGAACTGTTAAAAATCAAACACAAGTGGAGATCACACTTGAAAACTCCCTGAGCAGACAAACCCATTTAGTCATACAAAGAAGAGCTCATTTAGCTTATTTTGCAAAACAAGTGAAATTTACCTTGGGCCACTTCTTGTTTATGCCTCTGAAAATCATAAACAAAGCCTAAAACTGTTCGCCAAAATTGATGGGAGGTAACCACTTTTAACCAATTCCCTATCACAAGGAAAACTCTAATGTTATAACCAGTCACTGCGAAGGACAAAACAGCCACCGCCCCCTCACGATATAAGTTGCTTTCTAACAGTGTACCACCTCTGAGCCTCCTTCCATATTCTGTTGGAGTGCTCCCAGTTCTGAACGGTAAACCTTTTTGTGCAGGGTAAACCTTCACTAATTACTGTTTCGGTGATCACCAGTGGTTTAACTTCTGCTATATCTGAACTTTGACGGTGCCTCGACATTTTCATCTACCAGATTGGACCAACAAGGGAACTCCACATCATACTGTTGTCCCACGTGCCTGGACTTAGTGACTACTCAGTCAGTCACGCAGAATCATTAAAATCATTGCCATTGTCCTCTGTTTTATTTGTTAACAATCACTGTCCAGACTCCACTTTACCTTTGCCTCTTCTAGAATGTCATGGAAATGGGATCATAGTGTACACACTCTTGTCTGCACACCTCTTCCTCTTTGCACAACGTCTCTGACTATCCATTGTTGAGTAAAGCAGATGTCATTCCTCTTTCATTGCTGAGTTGTATTCCATGGCAGTAACATAGCACAGTCTGTTTATCATTCACTCGAAAATGAGCATTTGAGCTGTATCCAGTATTGGCTATTGTGAATAAGGCTGCTTTGAACAGTGTTTCCACAAGAGATTTTTTGGACGTAGGTTTTCATTTCTCTCGGTGAAGAATAGCTGGTACCAAAGAGTAGTATATGCTCCACTTCATAAAAACCACCAAAGCCTTTTCCAAAGCAGTTGTACCATTATATGTTACCACCAACAATATGACACTTGTGGTGATTCCACATCTTTGCCAAGATTGTTTGTGTTTCCTCTCCTTATAATTTTAGCCACGCTACGAGGAGTAGTGGTATCTCAACGTGGTTTTAATGTCCATTTCTCTGACAGCTAAAAATATTGAGCACTGCTTGTATGCTTTTTTGGCCACGTGCATATGTTCCTTTTGAAGTATCTGTTCATATTTTTAAAGCCATCTGAAAAAAAGTGGGTTTTTTGATCTTTGAAAAACTTGTTACTGGGTTGGAGGAGCTCATTATACATTATAACAACAGGCAGTGAGGGTTGTCAGCTATGTGTTGTGAATATTTTCTCCCTGTCCCTAGCTTGCTTTTCCATTTTAGTGGCCTCCTTGGATGAGAAGATACAGCTAACGTTGATGAACTCTAATTTATCATTTGTCTTTGTTTTATACATTCTTTGGGTCCTGGTTAGTAAATCTTTGCCTGCCACCAAATCACGAAGTATCCTCAAATGCCTTATACCTTTAGCTTTTACGTCTTGGACTATGATATACTTCAGATTGACTTTTGTGTGTAGTGTGAGATAGAAACACAGCTCCCCCCCCTTCCCAATATGGAACCTGTTTCCTTTCCACATTGAACTGCTTTTCTTGACAACTCATTCACTAATTGAGATATGGGTCGGTTTCAAGTCTCTCAACTCATCCATTTTCTAGTTGTGTACCCTGATGCCACTTGCACACTGCTGGTCTATGTTGGGGGGGGGCGGTCATAGTAACTCTTAAGGTCAGGTGGTGCAAGTCTCCTCATAACGTTCTATTCCACACAGAGCGATACATTTTGCAACGTGTAATAACTCAGGTAACCATCCCCCAGGTCAAGATACACATGCCATCACATCATCCTTCTCATTTTCTTGTGGGACACAGGCCCTCCCTCCCATGTACTGGCTGCCCCCTTGTGGCCCAAGAGCCTCTATTGTACCCTCTGGGGAGAAAAAACACCCAGTTGCCTGCAGGGCGGCTGAACCATGCCAGAAAGATCTACAAGACTCAAAACAGTCGGGATTTTCGGATGCAGGGGCAGGGGCGGGGGTGGGAGGGGGGTGAGGGGGAGGTGGGAAGTTAGCTCACTTTTCAGGCCTTTGGTCTTAGAGAAAGTTTCCTTTAGTAATTCCTAACCGTGGAAAGTACAAAGCTTTGTGCTGCTTAACATTTCCTCTTCTTTCTAGACAGAGCGAGTCCCATGGAGCGTACCTAATTTGCGAAATTGTTCGCTGAGTGCGGGTGCGATGTTGAAAACTGGAGGCTGAGGGAGAGCTCTATCATGTTTTGTTTTGTGTGAATAAAAGAAAATGAGGAAGAAGCAGAGATACGGAGAGGGAAATAATAGGCTGGAGCCTGAAAAGCGATCTTAGGGTCTGGCCCTGGGTGTCAGATTTTGGAGAAAGAGAAGACATTGATGAGCATATCCAGGGAAGGACTTCGTTGGAAAGAGCAGACACTTAAGGCTATTTTATGACGTTTTCCATTCGTTTATATGTACTTCTCCTTTCCCATCGTTGTAGATAAGGCACAAGTGAGCTTGATACGTTCATGGCTTTTTGGAATGCATGCTTAAACAAAAGTGACTACCATACTTCAAATATTCATCTGTGAACCTGCTAGACTCCTCTTAGGTGCCACCAACTGTGCATTAAAAGTAAAATGGGTCCAACCTGGGGACTCTACCTGGGAAAGTGCAATTAATTTTAAGGGGGTGGGTGAGAGAGAAATGAGACAGTCTCAACAATGGTTGCTTTCCTTACTGCAGTGGTTTTCATATATGCTTCACACGCGATCGATCGATCCTTTCCTCAAATCCTTTCCTCCTTTTCTCAAGCAGTTGAGAAAAAGAAATCAGTTAGTTGCACCCTGGAAATGCACGGATTTCGTGGCTAAGGAAGTTCAAGTACTCCCAAGTGGGAAGATTGGGGACTGCCTACTAACTGGTACCCGGGCCATCGTTGTCTGCTGTGTCTACTTGGACTGGACTGGACAAGGGGACTCCACTCGCCTTCGCCAGCCAGGGGGAGGACGCGGTTCCAGAGGCGGTCAACTTCATGGTAACTCCAGACCCTGAAACCTCATAAGATTTTTCTTCACTTTCCCTTTCATGTCTCTTCTGTCTGCCCAATGAGAGAGGATTCACTGCCTTTCTCTCTCAGTCAGGACCCTTTTGAGCGTCCCTTGTGGACAGGACTGAAGTGGCCCTCTGGTTCCCCCTAGGTGTCCCTGCTGGCTTGGGCGTCTCCGGAGCTCAGGCGGGCCCAATACTGACCCCCCAGCTGGTGGGACCGCGGGGAGCCCAGAAGGCTGCACTAGTGGTGGTGGAGGTGCGGGCCCCAGGCGGCAGGCGTCACAGTCAAAACCTATTCTTCCCCCGTGCACCTCCTCCTCGGGGATGCCCAAGGCAGCTGGAATAAAGTGGCCCCTAAAGCTTCTCTGCCGGCTGAACCCAAAGAGGCGTGAAGTTCCAGAAGGAGCAAGAGGAACCTCAATGAGCAGACTCAGACTTCTTTCTGGCTTCCTCTCCTGGGCAGGCTCAAAAGAAGCTGATTTCGAGGATGGAGCCAAAGAAGAGGCTTCATGGCAGAAAACCCCACGATCTCGACAGGCATGAAACTCTTAAATCCTAACGTCTAGATGAGCAGGGGGCCAAGTTGAAATCCACCCCTCCGCCCTCATCAGGAGAGTCATCTGCATGAGTTCAGAGGCCAGGAACAGGAGCGACTGTGCACATCTGTGGTTCTCAAACGGGGGCGATTTGGGCTCCCACCCTCACCCCTGGCCCCCTCTGTGACACTAGGCCTTGTCTGGAGACATTTTTTATTGTTAAGACTGGGGGAAGGGGGACGGAGAGTTTCTCCCTGGCATCCAGTCAGCAGAAGCCAGGGGTGTCAGTAAACATGCTTCGGTCCTCAGGCGGAACCCTCCCCCACAAAAAATGATCCCGTCTAAAATATCAACACTGCGGAGGTTGAGAAACCTCGGTGTAGATCAATGTCCACACACTTGAGAGAGGAGAAAACACGAATTCCTGACTACTTGGATGTGGGGTCTGAGGAAAACCGTGGCATCAGAGAGAACTCCAAGATCGTTGACCTGGGTATAGAGAAGGATGGAGTTGGCATGGACTAAGGCGGGAAAACTGCAGGTGCAGCAGGTTGTAAGGGGGTCAAACGGCACTCCGGTCCTCTCGCCCATGACACAGCAAAGCCAATCAACGGGCACCAGGTTGTGATAAGGAAACTACAGCGTTTATTGCAGGGTGCCCGAGCAATGAGAACGGGCAGCTAAAGCTCAAGAGACCCAAAATCCTGGACGGCTCTCAGGACAGTGTATTTAAAGGCAGTGTGAGGGAGAGGGTCTCAGGGTGCGTGATCAGCTCCCACACAATTCTCTGGCTGGTTGATGGTGAGGTAACAAGGTGAAGTTTCAGGAAGCAACATCATCAATCTTCTGTCTCTAACTGCTCTGGGGGTCTACGTGCTTGTGGTCAGCAGTTTCCATCTGGTTGGGAATCTGGGTTCTGTAAAAACAACTTGGCAATGTGCATCAAACAGTGTTATCTATGTCCTTCAGGGAGGAACTACAGGTCCCGTGACTCTGCTATATGACTGATACATTGTGAAAATTCTTACCAGTTCTCCTGCCCGACTGCTGTTCTTTGTCTCTGCATGTTCTCATTCCTCTAATCATTAGTTCTTGGGTCAGACTTTTTGCAACTCAGGGAAGGCTCAGGAGACTGAAGTTTTTCTTTCCGGAGAGCTGGGGACACGACGGGATGGGTTAACCGACAAAGCCCATCCGGGGATTGCTCGGCTTTAGATCCGGAATCCAATTTAGCGCCTTGGAGCCTGGCTTACAAGGGTTTTCCATCCAAGCCATCTCCGTTGCTGCATCCACCTGAGTCTTTTTGGACAATGGAGTTGCCGGCTCTCGGGTGCGTGGCCCCTTCTCACCCCGGGCACATTCCCTCCCGCCTTCTCCAGGCCACCGGGCCCCTCGCACGCTCCCCGGGCCCCGGTGACCTTCTCTCCACACGCGGCCACCTCACAAAGACGCGTCACAAGGGTAGTTCTCAAGACTAGGTGCGGCCGGGATGAGGCAACTCGTTCGGGACATGCGGACCCGGCAGGCCCCGCGGGCGTTCGGGCTCCATTTTTGGAGGAAGCACGGAGGGCACGGCCGTAGCTAAGGCTTTCTGAAACGACGGATGACCCCTCCGGAAGGCTCAAGGCCTTCCAGAGCAAAGAGAAAAGGTCACTGTTGTCAGAAGCAAGAAGAAAAGCCACCTACCAGCAGCTCCCTGGTGGTCCAGTGGCTAGGATTCGGTGCTTTTACCGCCGCGGCCCGGGTTCGACTCCCGGTCAGGGAAACCTTTTGGGCAGCTTTCCATCCCCTGAATTGTGTGCTGGGGTGCTCCCCGCACCGAGGAAAACCAGAGTGGCCGATTGTCAGGGCACCTAGGTCGTGCTTATCTCCAGGGCAGCCCTACCCCACCCGCACATCGCCACATCCCCTCATCTCCACCGCACAAGTGGCTTTCGAGGGCTTCCGAGCATCTTGCTCAGGTTTACACAGCCCTGCAGAGGTTCAACTCCCTGTGCGGTTCAAACCCATGCCCGTTGCCACCCGCAGCGCAGGTCACGTTGAGCTCTGAATAACCGAGAGAGGCCAAGCCGAGTCTTGGTGTTAGTATCAATAGATGCCCTGGATGAAATGCTTATTAGGCGCTCGGCAGAGGTGCCTGGAGGCGATATCCACGAGGGTTGAGAGGAAGGTGAGCGCTGGGTCGGATCCTCGAGGGTTGTTCCCCTTGCAGATTAAGCGGTGTAGGGAGTTAACATCAGTTAACTGACCCAACAAAGGCAGCAGGTGAAGTATGCGCAGAATGGAAAATTGTTACACTGCTGCCATAAGCAGAAGGTAGGAGTAAAAATCAACACCGCTACGTCAAAACGATGCTACCCACCACAATCAAGTCCCACAGTTTCTACAATGGCTCTTGCATTTAAAACCTGCACACTCTCCCAGGCCCTGGGCGCGTTTTCCCTTTTCCCTTGGACGCTCACTCCGAAGACCTGTTGGGATAAATGTTGCGTCCACTGTGCGGCAACAGGAGAGAGAGCGAGAGCCGTGGCAGGTGTTGCGGACGGAGCCTCAGAGGCAGCAGGTGGCGTGTGTAGGTGATGAGACAGCGCAGTGGCTGCGGGTCGGTGGGTGGGGCGCCGCTGCTGAAAGGCGTTCAGTCTTGTGAGCCGGGCCGCGGGATCTCCTGTGTGTTGGGCAGGCGGGACTGGGCGATCGGTGGCTTTTCGGAGATCGGTTTGGAAGACAGCGAGGGGAGGGCAAGGTGTTGGCCATGCCTGCGGGGTGTATGCTTATAGTTACCGGGCACGGGAGAGACTGTGGTCACGAACGTAGTTTTCCCAGGACGAGGCTCGTCTACTGCACTCAGGACGTGCTGATGTAGGGATTTGTGCTAATGAGAGGTTGCGTTCGTGCTCTCCCCTGATACCCCTCGGTTCATGACAGACGACGTCTCTTCCGTGGTGTCTCGCTGCGCTCCGCTCCCTGGGCGCAGGGCGAGAGGCGCACCCCCAGCCAGCGCTCCACAGCTTGGAAATCGGGTCTGCACCCGCATCTGCCCGGCTTTCCTATGTTGTGAGCAAAGTGTATGGATGGGTCCTGCTTCTTGAGCCACGCCTCCTGTCTGTTCACAAGTGCAAGACGTGCCTTCTCCTCCAGCCCGCTGCCGGCCACGCGCGTGTGTGTGCGCGCGCCGGGCCCCCGCCCACTGGGCACCGCTCTAGTCTGGGCAGTTCCCGCAGGCTGGCCCGCAGGCATCTGCAGGAGAAAGGCCACGCGGCCGCGGTGTTGTGAAAGCGTGGGAACGTCGCCCGAAGGCCTCGCGCTCCACAGTCCCTTGGGGGCTAAATCGGAAGGAGGCACCTCTTCCAGGAACAAGGAGGCCCGAGGCCTGCCTTCGCAAGGAGGCTCCCGGAGCCGGCGCGCAGTATCCTTGCCTGGGTTAGCCAGCCCTTCTGGCCTTCCACCCGGCCTCGCCTTCCGCCTTCTCCTCTTCCACCCCAGCTATGTTCCTGCGGAGAGTTAGCGCTCCCCCCCCCCCCCCCCCCCCCCCCCCCCCGCGCCCCCCCCCCCCCCCCCCCCCCTCAGAAATGATCTAGCTGTCTCTCCGGTGCTTACGGCGGGAGTTGGATCAGTGTTTTCCTGCAACGGGAGGAGAGAGAACCTGCGGCGGCAGGAGGCAACCCGTTCCCTTGCTGGTTCTCTGGGCTCAGCCCATCGAGGGGCCTAGCTCAGGGGCCTGGGTCTCGCGCGGCCTGGGGAGCCGGCCAAGTTGGCGTCTCTCCCACTGCTCCTCAAGGAACAGCAGGAATATCCTGTGGGGTCCACTCTTACCCTGAAGAGGCACCCGAGAAATCATCCAACAGAAGGCCGGACGCTGCGCAATGGACCACTTCGGAGCAACGCTTCCGTCGGTCTGTCCTTCCCTCCTAGGGCTTTGGGGAGCGGAGAAATCATCTAGGACGACGCGCTCTTCAGCGTCCTGTCTGAGACAAAAGAAGGAAGGAGGGTGTCTTCCAAGAAGGCAGCAGAGCCTAAGCCTGTGGTCGCAGAGAGGCTTGTGAAGCAAGAGCGCCCTCTCTCGACCAGGGTTATCCAGCTGCTACGCAAAACTCACCTGGCTGAGGCCTCCTCCTCCCCCTCCTCCCCCTCCTCCGCCTTCCCCTCCTCCTCCCCCCTTCCTCTTCCCCCCTGTTTGTTTTCTATCCTGGGGTTCCTTGAGTGCCTACCTTCCTTTGTGCCACGGGACCTCTCACCTCCGCCGGAGGGCTGCAAAACATACAAACAAGCAAAGAAACAAAACCAAAAACATATCCTGTTGAGGGCAATTTCTTAAAGTCTTCTAGGGAATTAACTAAATTGGCACATTTGCCATTTTCCTCCCTTTACCGCCGCCCCCTCTATTGGAGACTAAGAACGACACAAATTGCCCTCAACAGGATTTTTTTTTTTTTTTTTTTTGCAGCCCTCCAATACCGTGAAGAGAGCATGTTTTTGAAGCCCCAAGTGTGTCTGCTGGATCTCTGCGGTTTGGAATACTTGAAACTGAAACCATTGTTACTGTTATCCTTTCTCCTATCCTATCCTTGGGCTACATCGCACGTGGAGTGGGGATGAAGAAATGAAGGTCACTGAAGGACTGTAGCTGTGACGGGAGAGGCCTCAGGGGCCCAGGGAGGGGGACGTTTGTGGGGAGGAATTCGTGCAGAGATGAAGGAAGTTGGGGAGTGAGGCCTCTGACCTTGCTACGCTTGAGTTTGCCGGTCTTGGTAAAATTCAGGACAAGGAACGACCTGTCTGTGCCAAGGATATTGCCCATGGAAAAGGGGAGAGGCAACCGAAGAAAAGCAAGCATTGGCTTAGAATCAAACCCGGTTCTCCCGCATGGGAGGTGAGAATTCTACCATTGAACCACCAACGTTTCCACCTGTACTGCTCAACTAGGACTCCTCTGGAAGAGGCTCGGGAAGAACTTTGAAAAGAGTTCTGAAAACAACAGGATTCTTTGGTAGACATGCAGAACAAACTGGAAAACAAACAAACAAAAAACACCCACAGCAAAGGTTTGCAGAGGACGCTTACGTCAGGCAATACCATCAAGCTGTGGCTTTCACATCAAAATACCGTGGGCTTCATTTCCTCACTGACGATGCAGCCATTCTCTTTGTCCCCCCATCGCTTGGGGCCCCCCAAACCTGTCGAGGCAGAGGGTGGTGTGTGATGCTGACAGGGAACTCACTGGTGTGTTGAGCTTTAGCATTTGTGACTCTGAGACGCATAGGGGGCATTGATTTGTGATTTAGGAGTTGTGAGTTTAAAGTGCAGGTTTGTAGTTTAGAAAGGGGTGTGGGAATACATGTAGATCTGGTTGATGTAGGTGGTAAATGAAAGCATGTTGGCCAGAGCTGGCATTTGTCTTGGGTGTTGGGCAGAGGGCAGATAGATCCAAAGCTCTTCAAGGTCAAGGGGATGGTCGTTTTCCTTGTTGAGTTCAAGTTTATGACTCAGCCTCCGCCTAGCTTGGCTTCTCAGCAAGAGGAGCATGACTGCACGTCTGCAGCTCCTATCTTTCAGAAAGTCATAATGATTCCTAAGTCCCAACATATGGCGGAGCGCCCCTCCAGATTCCTTTCTCCAGTGTAATTTCCCCATGGAAAATTTGGAAAGAATTCTCTCTGTATTTCAATTTCATCAGAGGACCAATATGTTAACCTCGACACTATGCTAAAAATTAGTCTGCTCCTTATATAACCAAAACACCAAAGCCTATGCCCCACATGCATCTCAGAGTCACAAATGCTAAAACTCAGCACAACACGGAGTCCCATTTGGGAGATTAGATTCTCCCATATAATCAAACATTGGTTGCAAACAATAGTAATTAATCTTTTAATAATTATGATATATCACATATCCTTCCAAATGCTTTGAACACCTTAAAAAGCAGACACATACTATTGTTATAATGGTTACAAGAATGACTCACTATTCTTGTACAAAAAAACGGTGTGTTTCTTCGTTATCTCTCTTTTGATTCTGGCCCTTTCCTTCTTCTAATTCCAGTCTAATTCTGCTTCTGTTTCTTATTTCTTGCCTGGATGAGAATTTCACTTGCCTAACCTAGCAAGTTGGATTATTTTCTCAGACTCTCTAAGGTAAGAGTTTGAGGTCGACAGTTGCAGGTATAGGGTCATAAAAAAGGGATCTGGATGAAATTCCGATGTTTTTTCGGCAGGGGTCTGTTGTACGGTTAGAAAGAGCCTTTTTCAGAGTTGTGGTGTGAGCTGACGAAGCCGATATTTTGATATTTTCATTTGAATGTTCCCACTTCATGCTGTTGCCTGCTTGTAGGCCTTTTTCACAAGGCTCTGCTCCGAGTGCCTGTCAGTCTGTGAGCTCTGTCTTTCAAAGACAACGGTGTAGGCCTATTTTGGAACCTCTTTGTTTCGCCGCTGCGGGTCCCTCGGTCGCTCTGGAGATTCTTTCTGGAGAGCCGTCAGAGTCCTGCATAGAGAGAGGCATTGGTGGTTCAGTGGTAGAATTCTCGCCTCCCATGCGGGAGACCCGGGTTCGATTCCCGGCCAGTGCAGTTTTTCTCCTCTTGATCCCTTTTCCGGCCCAGACTTTTCACGCCTTGGTTTTTGCCTGCTGCACACGCAAGTCCGATGACGTCGTGGTTCTGGCCACAAGGAGTATGAAGATGAGAATTAACAGCCTGAGAATTAAAGAATTAACAGCCGAAGGCAGTCCTGAGCGGAAGACATTAAGGACGCGTCTAAATGGGTGCTTTGCAGAGCCCTGGGGCTGTGAGGGAGTAGCATATGGCAGCAACCACATCATTGGCCAGTTCGTACCTTTCTACCTGCAAGTGTCCTCCACCTCCTACTCATCCTCCTTCTCCTGCCCCACTTCCTCCCCTCCGTATCCCTCTCTTCCCTTCCCCTCTCCTTCTCCTTCTCCTGCCCTTTCCCCTCCCTTTCCCTCTTCCCCCTCCCTCTCCTCTTTCTCCTTTGCCATCTGTAATGTTCCCTCATTGGGATTTCACTTCTAATATCCCTTATAGGTTATGAATTTGAGCACCCTTACATATTTGTTAACCATTTGGATTTTCTCTTGTAGGTTCTCCCCCCCACCCACAAGACCTTGGTGATTTTCCTACAGGTCTTTTTCTTCTTGTTTTGTAAGAATTTATTAAATATCTTCAGTACCAGTTGATTATGCTGACTGCAAGGACATTCGCTCAAGTTGTGACTTGTCTTTTTTACGCTTTAGTCTGTGGTTTGATGAACAGAGATGCTTGATGTAGTCCAATTGATCTGTCTTCATTAAGAAGTGGTCTTTTTTTTTTCTACATTTTATGATATATTCTTATTAGTTATCCATTATACATATTAGTGTATGTATGTCAATCCCAATCGCCCAATTCATCACACCACCACCCCACCCCCGCCACTTTCCCCCCTTGGTGTCCATACGTTTGTTCTCTACATCTGTGTCTCTATCTCTGCCCTGCAAACCGGTTCATCTGTACCATTTTTCTAGGTTCCACATATATGCGTTAATATACGATATTTGTTTTTCTCTTTCTGACTTACTTCACTCTGTATGACAGTGTCTAGATCCACCCACGTCTCTACATATGACCCAATGTCGTTCCTTTTTATGGCTGAGTAATATTCCATTGTATATATGCACCACATCTTCTTTATCCATTCATCTGTCGATGGACATTTAGGTTGCTTCCATGACCTGGCTATTGTAGATAGAGCTGCAGTGAACACTGGGGTGCATGTGTCTTTTTGAATTATGGTTTTCTCTGGGTATATGCCCAGTAGTGGGATTGCTGGGTCATATGGTAATTCTATTTTTAGTTTTTTAAGGAACCTCCATACTGAAGAACTGGTCTTTTTATCTTATTTTAAAAATCCTTGCTTACCCCTGAGATCATGGAAATACCCTGCTATATAATACCACCTAAAATCATTTTAGGTTTCATTTCATGTTGAAATGATTTTGGTCACAGTAGAGGTAGGAGTCACCTTTCATTCCCCTGTCCCCTCCCCAGTGCATGTGATTGAACTGTGTGGTATAATTGTTGAACATTTAAAATGTTTTTAATACCTTTGTTTCTTGAATCCTCAATTTCATCCAATTGAATCCTCCAATTTAGTCTGATTTTAAAATATTTGTATATACCAAATAAACTCAATTCTCGTAATAATTCTAGTAGTTCATCTTTCATCCATGTAAATAATTATAGTAGTCATTTTTCATTTTCACTTATTATACCTTTTCTTTTTCTTGCCTTTCCTCACTGGCTAAGATCTCCATCACAATGGTGAAAAGATGTGGTCAGAGTGAGGCCTATTTGTCTGACTCCTGAGGGTTCCTGATTGGTAAGGAGGTGGGGGTGGGAGCCAGGAGTTTATTATCCACTATAATGTTTGCTGAAGCTTTCTTCTTTGTTTTTGTTTTGGAAGCTATCCTTAGCAGATTAGGGCTGTTCTCTTCTAGCCTATTATGCTAATGGGTTTTTTTTTTTAATGGTAAATCAATGGTGAATTTTTTCAAATACCTCTTCTGTTTTAGTGATTATGATTTCCCTCCTCTACGTTGTTAATGTGGTGAGTTAGATTAATTTATTTTCTAATGATAATCAACTGTTTTCCCAGGATAAGACCAATTTTTCACAATTAAAATATGTATTGCTGGATTCAGTATTTTTTTTAATTGCAGCAATAAAACAGGTCTGTAATTTATATTTTTCACATTGCCTTTGTGGGGGGGTGTTGGTTTCAACATAAACGCATAAAAAAATGTTGGAGAAATGTGCCATCTTTTAATTCTTTTAGAATATGTATGCTTTGGAGTCATTTCTTCTAATGAACATGTTTTTGGTCCTGGAGCTTTCTTTGAAGGAAGATTTAAAAATTCTGATTTAAAAAATGTAATGCTTGTAGGACTAATCCATTTTATTTCCCTAAACTCATTACTGGAATATGTTCACTTCCGCTAAATTTTTAATCGGTTGTCATATATGTGTTTATGATATTCACTTATCATTTCCTTATGTCTACGAGTTCAGTAGTAATGGCTTCCTTCTTTCCTCTTTTTTTTTTAATCTATGTATATTTCTTTTTATTTAGAATTTCCACAAGCTGTGAAATTGGGGTTTGAGATACTATTTTTAGCTCTCAAGGATTTTGGAGACCTCTGCTGACATTTAAGAGCCATGCAATGCCTAAGAAGAGGCACTGGGTGTATTTAAGAAAACACTCTCCTATGTCAGTCCCACACTCACCTCCCACTCTGGGCTATTATTTCTTTAAAATATTTGTAAAAATTTTTTAAATTTCAAAAATATGAAATGTACCAAAAATAAATATGCATCCCTCACCTAATTTTAAATGATGTTATCCTTTTGCCATGTTCTGTTTAGAATTTTCATAAGAACTAAAAATATTTCAGATGTTGCTGAACTTCTCCCCACCTCCTTAAGCACTTTGCCCCATTCTTCCATTTCCCTTCTAGAAATAACCATCCTCCTGATGCTGGTGTGACATTTCTTTACATGTTTTGGTATATGACAATAAATGATTAAAGACATATATAATATATCCATCTTTTTTTTGTTTTAAGAATTTACATGAACACCATCATACTGTCATCTTTTGTCACTTGATTTTTTTCCCTTCAACTTTGTTTTTCAGTTTTATCCATATTGATAGATAGAACTAGTTCATTCATCTTAATAGCTGTAGAACAGTCCATGGAAAGAATAAACCAGAGTTTATGTATCCTTTCCCCTCAGAGGACCATTGGGTAGTTTACATGTTTTTATAAGTACATGCAGTGCTTCAGTGAACCTTCTTGCACATGTGTTCAGAAGCACACGTGTGGGAGGCCTTCTTGCCTCTTAACAGTTTTATCAGTTTTAGTAGTCTTTTCAAAGAGGCAACCACTTACTTTTTTGCTTCTGTAAATTTATTTCTAATCCTTAAGTTCCTGGTTTTCTACATAATTTCTGCACTTATCTGCTTCTGTTGTTGTTGTTGTTATTCTTTTTTGTAACTTTTTGAAATGGAGATTTAGCTCACTAGCGATCAGTTCTGATTTTCATAATTTACATTTAAATCTGTGTATTGTCCTCTAAAGACCGGTTTAGCTGCACCTTGTGTGTATACATAGTATTTTCCATTTTGTTTGATTCAGAATATTTTCTAATTTTCATTTTCATGTCTGCTTTGATACAAGTGTCGACAAAAATTCTATTAACAATCAAGTTAAGAAGAAAAAAGAGAATTTTATTCAAACCAAACTGAGGATTATAACCTGGGAGAGAGACTCTCAGAAGCTCTGAGAACTGTTCTGCCTGTTAGAAGTCGAAGGCACAGTCATGTACATTTCTGAGACGAAAGGTCATACATCCAAATGACATACTGACATTTTACATAAAGTTCACCAAAGATACATAGTCCAGGTAAGCATGTACAAAGCAAGCAGGAAGTCACTTGACCACTTACGAAGTTGGGAAAGAATGCTAATCTTTTAAGAAGTTACATTGCTACTGTCAGAAGAAATGGTGGTGGGGGGGAGGATGATCTCTACAGTCAATGGGACATTTACACCTCTGAGGGGGTCTGGTTATTGTATAATGCAGATGCACTTTTCACATGAAAGTGGGGAGAGAGGAAGCCCAAGAGGACAGAGAGAGAGAGTTTTATGCTTAAATTTTCTCAACCTGCTTTAAAATATAAATTTCATTTCATCACAAAGATTGATAGAAGTGTTGTTAAAATTCCAGATGCATGAGATTTCATTCTTATGTGTTAAAACTAAATTCTAGATACTAATTGCTTCTCTTGAAATGTTATTTGTGGATACCTCTACAGCCCTAGGATGAATATATTTTCCTCTGAATATAGTCTCCTCTGATAGGCTCCTGGGGTTCGTTAGCAGCTGGGAAACAACACACCAAGTTGATGTCTTATGGTTTCCCAGACTACCCAGGCTACTAGTACTCAAGGCTAAATCCGCTAGAGGTCGAGTCCGTGGCCACGATTTCTCATGAACTTTAAAAATTATCTTATTCTTTATACTGTTTGTGGCACCAAGGCTGCCTGGTCCAAAGAGCCCTGGGATTTGAAGGGGCAGGACTAGATCGGATGACCCTTACCCCTGAAGGCTTAAGACTTTGGGGTCCCAGCTTAATGTAGGGAGGACCTCCTATAAGACTTCTCAAGTTAGCCTGGGATTAAAACTTGGCTTCTGTGTTCCTTGTGCCCAAACAGAAGATGAAATAAGCTATCTTGGCAATTTACCTCAGAGTGTAAGCAGCTTTGAGGCCTCTTTTGCACTGGCACCTGCCAATGTTAGTGGCAAGCTTGCCATCTATCTTGAGTCTATGCTTTTTAAATGACTGATGAAGCTTTAAAAAACAAACAAGCAAACAAACAACAACAAAAAGCCCTCTTCATTGAAATTGAAGCAGATTGTATTCTCTTACTTTGAAAACTATACCTTTGTAATCATCAAGGATGAATTTAGAATTCCTGGACTTCTTGGAGTGACACACCAGAGAAAGGAAGCATGGTGAGACCCTCCACCACTGCTTGCCTACTGGCCTGCTGGAACCAGGTTTTGTTCTGCACCTCCAACACGTCCATGCTGCATCCACTAGCTCTCCCTAAAAGCAGCCTCTTGACACTGCACTGTCCACAAGCTCTAGGGCTGAGTACAAAAGTAAACAAACAAACAAACAAAAAAAAAACAAGTGACTTTTGCCTTCAGTTTGACAATGCCAAAAAGAAAGATCCAAAAATTCTACACATGAACTAAAAGACACTTGGGCAAGGGATTCTGGGATTCTTTGCACATTGTGGGAACGTCTCCTTGGTTCCATATAATCTTTGCCTGATGGAAGAAGGCACGGCCAGAAGAGGGCCACAGTGGGACCCATGGCAGATCTCTTCTGCCATGACTGCAAGCACAATATTGGATAGACCAGGATGTGAACAATGGAAGCATTAACATTCCCCAAGCAACAGTGGTGCTGCCAACCATTTTATTGGGAGGCTGTGACCTAAGAACAGAAGAAAACAAAGAGAAGAGAAGAGAGCACTGGGTGGAAAAATCTCCTTTTCAGCTAATCTGGGATATTGTGCCAGTTGTCCAGAGCCCTTGAACTGAGATGGCAACGAGATATGGCAATTTGCCCTCGGGGGTTTGATTCCTGGCAAAGTTTTGTAAAAGGTATTTAACATCAACAGACTGGCTACAGAGTGTATAAAAGAACAGTCTCTGTCCTACAGAATTGCCAAGGATATATGTGTAAGAATATTCTCCACACACTGTTTTTCATAATAAAATGGCAGAACCAATTTATTATTCAACAAGTATGTAAGGTTTAAATGTATATTAATATATTCCGACAATGAAAACGCACTTGTTAGAAAAGAGACCATCCTGATGATTCAGATGATACTGATAAAAATAAGAGGTCACCATTACTGAGCATTCGTGGCACTCTTACACACAATTCTTTATTTGAAGTTCAGAACTACCCAAGGAAATGTGTAACCTGCGGCGGAGGTGAGAGGTCCCCTGGCACAAAGGAAGGTAGGCACTCAAGGAACCCCAGAATAAGAAAACAAAGAGGGGGGAAGAGAAAGGGGGGAAAGAGGAAGAGGGGAAGAGGAAGGGGGGGAAGAGGAAGGGGGGGAAGAGGAAGGGGGGAGGAGGAGGGGAAGGCGAACGGGGAGGAGGTGGAGGAGGGTAAGGAGGCGGAGGAGGGAAGGAGGGGAAGGAGGGGGAGGAGGGGGAGGAGGGGGAGGAGGAGGCCTCAGCCAGGTGAGTTTTCCGCAGCAGCTGGATAACCCTGGTCGAGAGAGGGCGCACGTGCTCCACAAGCCTCTCTGCGACCACAGGCTTCGGCGCTGCTGCCTTCTTGGAAGACACCCTCCTTCCCTCTTTTGTCTCAGACAGGACGCTGAAGAGCGCGTCGTCCTAGATGATTTCTCCGCTCCCCAAAGCCCTAGGAGGGAAGGACAGACCGACGGAAGCGTTGCTCCGAAGTGGTCCATTGCGCAGCGCCCGGCCTTCTGTTGGATGATTTCCCGGGTGCCTCTTCTGGGTAAGAGTGGACTCCACAGGATATTCCTGCTGTTCCTTGAGGAGCAGTGGGAGAGACGCCAACTTGGCCGGCTCCCCGGGCCGCGCGAGACCCAGGCCCCTGAGCTAGGCCCCTCGATGGGCTGAGCCCAGAGAACCAGCAAGGGAACGGGTTGCATCCTGCCGCCGCAGGTTCTCTCCTCCCGTTGCAGGAAAACACTGATCCAACTCCCGGAGAGGCAGCTAGATCATTTCTGAGGGCTGGGGGGGGGGGGCGGGCGAGGGGCGCCCAGGGGCGGGTGGAGGGAGCGCTAACTCTCCGCAGGAACATAGCTGGGGTGGAAGAGGAGAAGGCGGAAGGCGAGGCCGGGTGGAAGGCCAGAAGGGCTGGCTAGCCCAGGCAAGGATACTGCGCGCCGGCTCCGGGAGCCTCCTTGCGAAGGCAGGCCTCGGGCCTCCTTGTTCCTGGAAGGGGTTCCACCTTCCAATCTGGCCCCCAAGAGACTGTGGAGCGCGAGGCCTTCGGGCGACGTTCCCACGCTTTCGCAACACCGCGGCCGCGTGGCCTTTCTCCTGCAGATGCCTGCGGGCCAGCCTGCGGGAACTGCCCAGACTAGAGCGGTGCCCAGTGGGCGGGGGCCCGGCGCGCGCACACACACGCACGTGGCCGGCAGCGGGCTGGAGGAGAAGGCACGTCCCGCACTTGTGAACAGACAGGAGGCGTGGCTCAAGAAGCAGGACCCATCCATACACTTTGCTCACGAAACAGGAAAGCCGGGAAGATGCGGGTGCAGACCCGATTTCCCAAGCTGTGGAGCGCTGGCTGGGGGTGCGCCTCTCGCCCTGCGCCCAGGGAGCGGAGCGCAGCGAGACACCACGGAAGAGACGTCGTCTGTCATGAACCGAGGGGTATCAGGGGAGAGCACGAACGCAACCTCTCATTAGCACAAATCCCTACATCAGCACGTCCTGAGTGCAGTAGACGAGCCTCGTCCTGGAAAAACTACGTTCGTGACCACAGTCTCTCCCGTGCCCGGTAACTATGAGCATACACCCCGCAGGCATGGTCAACACCTTGCCCTCCCCTCGCTGTCTTCCAAACCGATCTCCGAAAAGCCACCGATCGCCCAGTCCCGCCTGCCCAACACACAGGAGATCCCGCGGCCCGGCTCACAAGACTGAACGCCTTTCAGCAGCGGCGCCCCACCCACCGACCCGCAGCCACTGCGCTGTCTCATCACCTACACACGCCACCTGCTGCCTCTGAGGCTCCGTCCGCAACACCTGCCACGGCTCTCGCTCTCTCTCCTGTTGCCGCACAGTGGACGCAACATTTATCCCAACAGGTCTTCGGAGTGAGCGTCCAAGGGAAAAGGGAAAACGCGCCCAGGGCCTGGGAGAGCATGCAGGGTTTAAATGCAAGAGCCATTGTAGAAACTGTGGGACTTGATTGTGGTGGGTAGCATCGTTTTGACGTAGCGGTGTTGATTTTTACTCCTACCTTCTGCTTATGGCAGCAGTGTAACAATTTTCCATTCTGCGCATACTTCACCTGCTGCCTTTGTTGGGTCAGTTAACTGATGTTAACTCCCTACACCGCTTAATCTGCAAGGGGAACAACCCTCGAGGATCCGACCCAGCGCTCACCTTCCTCTCAACCCTCGTGGATATCGCCTCCAGGCACCTCTGCCGAGCGCCTAATAAGCATTTCATCCAGGGCATCTATTGATACTAACACCAAGACTCGGCTTGGCCTCTCTCGGTTATTCAGAGCTCAACGTGACCTGCGCTGCGGGTGGCAACGGGCATGGGTTTGAACCGCACAGGGAGTTGAACCTCTGCAGGGCTGTGTAAACCTGAGCAAGATGCTCGGAAGCCCTCGAAAGCCACTTGTGCGGTGGAGATGAGGGGATGTGGCGATGTGCGGGTGGGGTAGGGCTGCCCTAGAGATAAGCACGACCTAGGTGCCCTGACAATCGGCCACTCTGGTTTTCCTCGGTGCGGGGAGCACCCCAGCACACAATTCAGGGGATGGAAAGCTGCCCAAAAGGTTTCCCTGACCGGGAGTCGAACCCGGGCCGCAGCGGTAAAAGCACCGAATCCTAGCCACTGGACCACCAGGGAGCTGCTGGTGGTTGGCTTTTCTCCTTGCTTCTGACAACAGTGACCTTTTCCCTTTGCTCTGGAAGGCCTTGAGCCTTCCGGAGGGGTCATCCGTCGTTCCAGAAAGCCTTAGCTACGGCCGTGCCCTCCGTGCTTCCTCCAAAAATGGAGCCCGAACGCCCGCGGGGCCTGCCGGGTCCGCATGTCCCGAACGAGTTGCCTCATCCCGGCCGCACCTAGTCTTGAGAACTACCCTTGTGACGCGTCTTTGTGAGGTGGCCGCGTGTGGAGAGAAGGTCACCGGGGCCCGGGGAGCGTGCGAGGGGCCCGGTGGCCTGGAGAAGGCGGGAGGGAATGTGCCCGGGGTGAGAAGGGGCCACGCACCCGAGAGCCGGCAACTCCATTGTCCAAAAAGACTCAGGTGGATGCAGCAACGGAGATGGCTTGGATGGAAAACCCTTGTAAGCCAGGCTCCAAGGCGCTAAATTGGATTCCGGATCTAAAGCCGAGCAATCCCCGGATGGGCTTTGTCGGTTAATCCATCCCGTCGTGTCCCCAGCTCTCCGGAAAGAAAAACTTCAGTCTCCTGAGCTTTCCCTGAGTTGCAAAAAGTCTGACCCAAGAATTAATGATTAAAGGAATGAGAACATGCAGAGACAAAGAACAGCAGTCGGGCAGGAGAACTGGTAAGAATTTTCACAATGTATCAGTCATATAGCAGAGTCACGGGAACTGTAGTTCCTCCCTGAAGGACATAGATAACACTGTTTGATGCACATTGCCAAGTTGTTTTTACAGAACCCAGATTCCCCACCAGATGGAAACTGCTGACCACAAGCACATAGACCCCAGAGCAGTTAGAGACAGAAGATTGATGATGTTGCTTCCTGAAACTTCACCTTGTTACCTCACCATCAACCAGCCAGAGAATTGTGTGGGAGCTGATCACGCACCCTGAGACCCTCTCCCTCACACTGCCTTTAAATACACTGTCCTGAGAGCCGTCCAGGATTTTGGGTCTCTTGAGCTTTAGCTGCCCGTTCTCCTTGCTTGGGCACCCTGCAATGAACGCTGTACTTTCCTTACCACAGCCTGGTGTCCGTTGATTGGCTTTGCTGTGCAATGGGCCAGAGGACCCGAATGCCATTTGATAACAGATCTTCCCCCTTACAACCTGCTGCACCTGCAGTTTTCCCGCCTTAGTCCATGCCAACTCCATCCTTCTCTATACCCAGGTCAACGATCTTGGAGTTCTCTCTGATGCCACGGTTTTCCTCAGACCCCACATCCAAGTAGTCAGGAATTCGTGTTTTCTCCTCTCTCAAGTGTGTGGACATTGATCTACACCGGGGTTTCTCAACTTCCGCAGGGTTGATATTTTGGACGGGATCATTTTTGTGGGGGAGGGTTCCGCCTGAGGACCGAAGCATGTTTACTGACACCCCTGGCTTCTGCTGACTGGATGCCAGGGAGAAACTCTCCGTCCCCCTTCCCCCAGTCTTAACAATAAAAAATGTCTCCAGACAAGGCCTAGTGTCACAGAGGGGGCCGGGGATGAGGGTGGGAGCCCAAATCGCCCCCATTTGAGAACCACAGATGTGCACAGTCGCTCCTGTTCCTGGCCTCTGAACTCATGCAGATGACTCTCCTGATGAGGGCACAGGGGTGGATTTCAACTTGGCCCCCTGCTCATCTAGACGTTAGGATTTAAGACTTTCATGTTTGTCGAGATCGTGGGGTTTTCTGCCATGAAGCCTTTTCTTTGGCTCCATCCTCGAAATCAGCTTCTTTGAGCCTGCCCAGGAGAAGCAGCCAGGAAGAAGTCTGAGTCTGCTCAGTGAGGTTCCTTTTGCCCCTTCTGGAACTTCTTGCCTCTTTGGGTTCAGCCAGCAGAGAAGCTTTAGGGGCCGCTTTATTCCAGCTGCCCCGCGCATCCCCAAGGAGGAGGTGCATGGGGGAAGAATAGGGTTTGACTGTGATGCCTGCTGCCTGGGTCCCGCACCTCCACCTCCACTAGCAGCCATGTGGGCTCCCCGCGGTCCTACCAGCCGGGGGTTCTGTATTGGGCCCGCCTGAGCTCCGGAGATGCCCAAGCCAGCAGGGACACTTAGGGGGAACCAGAGGGCCACTTCAGTCCTGTCCACAAGGGACCCTCAAAAGGGTCCTGACTGAGAGAGAAAGGCAGTGAATCCTCTCTCATTGGGCAGACAGAAGAGACATGAAAGGGAAAGTGAAGAAAAATCTTATGAGGTTTCAGGGTCTGGAGTTACCATGAAGTTGACCACCTCTGGAACCGCGTCCTCCCCCTGGCTGGCGAAGGCGAGTGGAGTCCCCTTGTCCAGTCCAGTCCAAGTAGACACAGCAGACAACGATGGCCCGGGTACCAGTGAGTAGGCAGTCCCCAATCTTCCCACTTGGGAGTACTTGAACTTCCTTAGCCACGAATTCCGTGCATTTCCAGGATGCAACTAACTGATTTCTTTTTCTCAACTGCTTGAGAAAAGGAGGAAAGGATTTGGGGAAAGGATCGATCGATCGAGTGTGGAGCATATATGAAAACCACTGCAGTAAGGAAAGCAACCATTGTTGAGACTGTCTCATTTCTCTCTCACCCACCCGTTTAAAATTAATTGCACTTTCCCTGGTAGAGTCCCCAGATTGGACCCATTTTACTTTTAATGCACAGTTGGTGGCACCTAAGAGGAGTCTAGCAGGTTCACAGATCAATATTTGAAGTATGGTAGTCACTTTTGTTTAAGCATGCATTCCAAAAAGCCATGAACGTATCAAGCTCACTTGTGCCTTATCTGCAAAGATGGGAAAGGAGAAGTACATATAAACGAATGGAAAACGTCATAAAATAGCCTTAAGTGTCTGCTCTTTCCAACGAAGTCCTTCCCTGGATATGCTCATCAATGTCTTCTCTTTCTCCAAAATCTGACACCCAGGGCCAGACCCTACGATCGTTTTTCAGGCTCCAGCCTATTATTCCCCTCTCTGTATCTCCACTTCTTCCTCATTTTCTTTTATTCGCACAAAACAAAACATGATAGAGCTCTCCCTCAGCCTCCAGTTTTCAACATCGCACCCAGCGAACAAATTCACAAATTAGGTACACTCCATGGGACTCTCTCTGCCTAGAAAGAAGAGGAAATGTTAAGCAGCACAAAGCTTTGTACTTTCCATGGTTAGGAATTACTAAAGGAAACTTTCTCTAAGACCAAAGGCCTGAAAAGTGAGCTAACTTCCCGACGCCCCCTCACCCTCCCCGCCCCCGCCCCTGCCCCTGCATCCTATAATCCCGACTGTTTTGAGTCTTGTAGATTTTTCTCGCACGGTTCAGCCGCCCTGCAGGCAACTGGGTGTTTGTTCTCCCCAGAGGGTACAATAGAGGCTCTTTGGCCACAAGGGGGCAGCCAGTACATGGGAGGGAGGGCCTGTGTCCCACAAGGAAATGAGAAGGATGATGTGATGGCATGCATATCTTGACCTGGGGGATGGTTACCTGAGTTATTACATGTTGCAAAATGTATCGCTCTGTGTGGAAAAGAATGGAATGGGGAAACTTGCACTACCTGACCTTAAGAGTTACTATCACTGCCCCCACCCCCAACACAGACCAGCAGTGTGCAAGTGGCATCAGGGTACACAGCTAGAAAATGGACTGAGTTGAGAGACTTGAAACCGACCCATATCTCAATTAGTGAATGAGTTTTCAAGAAAAGCAGTTCAATGGGGAAAGGAAATAGGTTCCATATTGGGAGGAGGGGGGACAGCTGTATTTCTATCTCACACTACACACAAAAGTCAACCTTAAGTGCATCATAGACCAAGACATAAAAGTTAAAGGTATAAAGCTTTTTAAGGATACTTTGTGATTTGGTGGTAGGCAAAGAGTTACTAACCAGGACCCAAAGAATGTATAAAACAAAGACAAATGATAAATTAGATTTCAACAACGTTAGCCGTATCTTCTCATCCAAGGAGGCCACTAAAATGGAAAAGCAAGCTAGGGATAGGGAGAAAATATTCACAACACATAGCTGACAACACTCACCGCCTGTCATTATAATGTATAATGAGCTCCTCCAACCCAGTAACAAGTTTTTTAAAGATCAAAAAACCCACTTTTTTTCGGATGGCTTTAAAAATATGAACAGATACTTCAGAAAAGAAGATATGCACATGGCCAAAAAAGCACACAAGGAGTGTTCAATATTTTTAGCAGTCAGAGAAATGGACATTAAACCACATTGAGATACCACTACTCTTAGTAGCATGGCTAAAATTATAAGGAGAGGAAACACCAACAATCTTGGCAAAGATGTGGAATCACCACAAGTGTCATATTGTTGGTGGTAACATAAAATGGTACAACTGCTTTGGAAAAGGCTTTGGTGGTTTTTATGAAGTGGAGCATATACTACTCTTTGGTACCAGCAATTCTTCACCAAGAGAAATGAAAACCTATGTCCAAAAAGTCTCTTGTGGAAAGACTATTCAAAGCATCTTTATTCACAATAGCCAATACTGGATACAGCTCAAATGCTCATTATCGAGTGAATGGTAAACAGACTGTGCTATGTTACTGCCATGGAATACAACTCAGCAATGAAAGAGGAATGGTATCTGCTTTACTCAACAATGGATAAAGGCAGAGACGTTGTGCAAAGAGGAAGAGGTTTTCAGGCAAGAGTGTGTGCACTACGATCCCATTTCCATGACATTCTAGAAGAGGCAAAGGTAAAGTGAAAGGAGTCTGGACAGTGATTGATTGTTAACAAATAAAACAGAGGACAATGGCAATGATTTTAATGATTCTGCATGACTGACTGAGCAGTCACTAAGTCCAGGCACATGGGACAACAACAGTATGATGTGCAGTTCCCTTGCTGGTCCAATCTGGTAGATGAAAATGTCGAGGCACCGTCAAAGTTCACAAATAGCAGAAGTTAAACCACTGGTGATCACCAAAACAGTAATTAGTGAAGGTTTACCGTTCAGGAACTGGGAGCACTCCAACAGAATATGGAAGGAGGCTCAGAGGTGGTACACTGTTAGAAAGCAACTTATATCGTGAGGGGGCGGTGGCTGTTTTGTCCTTCGCAGTGATCGGTTATAACATTAGAGTTTTCCTCGTGATAGGGAATTGGTTTAAAGTGGTTACCTCCCATCAATTTTGGCGAACAGTTTTAGGCTTTGTTTATGATTCTGAGAGGCATAAACAAGAAGTGGCCCAAGGTAAGTTTCACTTGTTTTGCAAAATAAGCTAAATGAGCTCTTCCTTGAATGACTAAACGGGTTTGTGTGCTCAGGGAATTTTCAAGTGTGATCTCCACTTGTGTTTGATTTTTAACAGTTCCCACTTTTGGTCATGCTCTCAGTCTAACGGTACTCTCGGGTACCAGCATTGATGTAGTCAGGCAGAAGAATCACACATATTCGCTGTCTCCACTAGCTGGGTCGTCAGGGCGGAGGGTGCTGTAGTCACCGTTATCATCATTTCTGCGGTGACTGTTAAGGTCTTCCAGTTGTCCACTCCTGATGGATACCATTTGTCTTGTGAGTGGCTGCCGACAGGCATTTAAAATCCTTGAGAGTATAGAAAGGCACTAGAGAGGTTACTTCGGTGACTCTAAAGGGAACAATAGCCAAGGATTGAAAAAGTCCTCGGAGCAGAGATTCCCAGGAGCCAAGATTAAACCAGCAAAACAGGTCTAGAGAGGGGGAGTCACCTATCTGATAAAATTTTTTATCTGGTCTTTAAGATCCTGCAGATTTTGAGTAACACAGAAACAACATTTTTCACCAGTTACAGCACAGGAGGCTCCTTGCTGGGCTTCCCTGTTTTGGAGCAGGACCGAAGAGAAACCGCTGCCCTGGGTTTCCTTCTGCTCAGACACGAGGTGAGTGCCCGTGTGGGGTTTCCTTCCCTTCTCCTGACCTCCTGCTGCCAGGTGGCCTGGGGAAAGCAGTGCTCTCTGGCCCCCAGGCCGGTGCAAGTTTCAAGACAAAGTAAAAGGGGAGCCGCCGTGCCACGTGAGACAGAGGAGGGTGCCGTGACTCGGATTCGAACCGAGGTTGCTGCGGCCACAACGCAGAGTACTAACCACTATACGATCACGGCGCGCCACGAACCCCGCGGCGGAAGAAATTCTTGCTCTTACGATGTTGACGTAAAATCATTCCAATTACTGCGCTGTGCCTGGACAACTGTAGGTATTCATATTTTTCTCTCATCCCCTCCCTCCGTTTTCCACTGCCTTCCTCTCAATTCTGGTACATGATGATCAAACCAAACCAAACCAAAACCCAATTCTCATCTCCCTTAATCCAGCACGTGCCTCTCCACAGGCCTCTTGGGAAGTCAAGTTGTCCTCGTGCCCACCTCGCCGGCTTCTTACCCGCCTCTTCGCGTTTGCCCCTTTGGACCAACCCTCCCCAGCCCCTCCTGGTTCCGGCTCGCGCCCCACCGACCGAGGCCGAGCAGAGGGCGGGCAGCGCCCGCGGAGCGAACGGGGAGCCGTCACGGAGCCAAACCCGGCGTTCAGCTTCCCTCGGGGGCCCCCTCGGCTCAGGCCCGGGGGCGTCTCCGGGGCGCTGGCATCTGCGGCGGGGACGCTCGGCTGCCCTTCTGCCTTCGGAATCGCCCGACGCACAGCTTTTCCACGGAACGAACGCGCTGCGTCGACTCCACGTGTGCGGTTGTCCGAGGCTTTGGAGCCGTCGCCGCTGTCCTGCGAAAGGCGAGTGACTCCGCCTGGCGCGGAAGCGGTGTTTGATTGCCACGGGGATGAGAGGGGACCGGCGATCGTGTGTCTCTGTGGCGCAATCGGTTAGCGCGTTCGGCTGTTAACTGAAAGGTTGGTGGTTCGAGCCCACCCAGGGACGCCTTTCTTCCCCCTCTTTTACAAAGTAAAGGCTTCGTGGTTCTTTCTGCTCTGCACACCCTCTCCCGTAAAGGCCGAAAAAGGCTCCTCCAGTACTACCCTCCTGTCCCCCGTGTCGTGTTCACCACACGAGGACATAAGGTGCGATCGGAAGAGGTCACCTGGAAATCATCGAAAGAGTACGGCTGGCATCCTTACTTTCTGAATTTCTTTTCACGATGGACTTTCTTCCATCCGTTGTTTGCACGTAGTAGTATTTATTTAACCCTTTCCATATACTTTTGAAATTAAGTTGGTTCTACGATTTCACGGTGGCAAATAATGCTGCAGTCATCCTTGTACAGGTATCTTTAGCCACTTGTACAAGTTCTTCTTAGAGGGAAGAGTCCTGGAGAAGCAGTTGCTCGATCACATAGTGCTTACATGGTTCGTATATGATTCCAGTTTCGCTCCTTTGCTGGCTTATGAGGTATCACTCTTTCTTATTTTAGCGACTGCTTGAGGCTTTATAACAGACTTCTGTAACTTACCACAGTCTGCCTTCAAGCGATGCCACACCTCTTCGCATTCCTTCCCTGCCGGCCGTTATGCTATTGTCATCATGCATCTTACTTTGCATGTGTCCTAAACCCCACAATCCACCGTTATTACTTTAGAAAAATCGGTCCCATGTTTCTAAAGAGACTTAAATAATAAGAAAAATCTTAGGTATTTTCCCAGGCAGATACCTTTTCTGTTGTCCTTCGCCCCTTTGTGTACCTCCAGAATTCCATCTGGTGTCAGTGGACTCCTTTAACATTCCTTATAGTGTGGGTCGGCGGGTGATGAATTCTTCCAGCATTTGTATGTCTGTAGAGGTCATTATTCACTTTCATTTTTGAAAGACATTTCTTGGGGAGGAGGCATAGAATTCCACGTTCTTTAAAGACGTTGCTCCACTGTCTTCTCACTGCTTCTGATGAGAAATCTGAAATAATCTTTATTTTTGTTTTGTGTATGTACTGTGTCTTTTCCCTCACTGCTTTGGAGATATTGTTCTATTTCAGTGGAGTAATGCGCAGTTTAATTATGATGTGGCTAAGTGTGCTTTGCTTTGTTTTTCTTGTACTCATACTGTTCATTTGGCTCTTTGGAAATTTTTCTGTCAGTGTTTCTGCAAAAATTGTTCCTTCTCTTCTGGTCTTTTCAGGGACTCCAAATGACTCATATATTGGGCCTTTTAAACATACCTCACCACCCAGTGATGCTATGTTCATTAAAATGCTTTTTGGCTGTAGTTTCATTTTGGATACTGTCAGTCGTTCATGGCTTTACGTTCCCTGATCCTTTTTTTTTCTTTCTTTCTTTTTTTAAAATTCCCCCTGCAATGTCTAACCTACTATTAACTCCATCTGGTGAATTACATAATATGAGATGTTATCATTTCCATGTCTAAAGTTTGATTCTGGCCATTTGTATGTGTTCTACATTTCTACTTAACTCTTGGGACATATGCAACACAGTCATAATAACTGTCTTAAAGTCCTCTCTGCTAATTTTAACATCATGTGAGTTGTGGTTCAGTTTTGATTGATTAGTCTCCTCCTTACACCTCATGTTTTCCTGCCTCGTTGTATGCCTGGCGTTCTTTGATTGGATGCCAGACATTGTCAAAGTTTCCCTTCTTGGGCACTGGCTATTTTGGTATTCCTCTAAATCTTCCTGAGTTTTCTTCTGGGGTACAGTTAAGCAACTTGTAAACAATTGGATCCCTTTGGATCTTGCTTTCATGGTTTTTGGGGTCCGTTTTACACTTCTTCAGGTGACATGATGGCTGCGTTCACCACCATCCCCTAACGATTCCCACAACTCCTCCTAACCTGTGAAACTTTGACCACTCTGCAGTCTATAAAAATATGTGGCAGCATTATACCAAGTTGGACACTGTTTTGTTTTTCCTGTCTTAATTAGATATTCTCCAGGCAAAGATTATACATTAATTAACTCAATTTAATATCAGCCAGAGAACTTAAAGAGAACAATAGATCTTAAAATGGCAACTCGAACCGAATCCTAATAGAGAAATGCATGTTAGAATCATATATTGGGTGACGCCTAAAACAGTTTACCCCCAAATTGTAACTGACATAATTAAGTCGCTATGATTTTACAGAATTCTGAGACGTAATCTTTATTTAAAAGATATTCTAGGGCACATGTATTTTACTGGAACACATAATTTTAAATTTTATGAACTTCAATAGCTATTGGAATTAAAGTTTGCTTATTGGCTCAGTAAAACCAGAAGAGGAAATTTAGGCCGTTCAGTGTCATGAGCATTTTGAAGAGAAAATAAATCCAAGACGTGTACACGCTAGAATACTGTGCCAGCAATACTTTCCACATCATTAGAAAATCCGGAAGACAACATAAAGTAGTGTTTAGACAGAAGTTCTTAAACTCCTCTGATGCATACAAAATTGTCTGGTTATCAGGAGAGTCGGCTTTCAGGCAGCAACTGAACTCGGGCCATGTATCTTGGGGATGGAAAATGCAGCTGCGCAGGTCCCTACACCTCACTCCCCTCGCCCCCTTTTCATGTTTTAAATGGGAAGGTAAATTTTAGGAAAAGGCCAGTGCAGTCAGGTTTGTTTCCGCCTGGTTTCGAACCAGGGACCTTTCGCGTGTTAGGCGAACGTGATAACCACTACACTACAGAAACGGTGCTGAAGGCCATCAGCTATATCCATGAAAACCATAGGTCCTGCCACCAGTATCGTGGTCACCAATGTTTTAAAGTGAACAATAAACCGGGAAGCACCAGCGACACCTCAAGCGAAAAGATTGTGACTCCTGAGAGGCTCTCGCTTAACTTCGGGATCCCGCATCCGACGCAGTGTCTCCAGTTCCACAACTAAGCACCTGAGGGCAGGAGTCGCCCCCGCTGACTCTCCAGCTCCTGGAATTTCCACTGGTCCTTTAAAATAGATTCTCTGCCATTGGTGAAAAAGACTGATCCTGTCATCTATTTTCTGAACAGTTAAAACATATCACTTTAAGTTCCTACCTGATAACTTCAATATCTCAATCATCTGTTGAGTCAACTTCCACGTTTCCTTGCTTCTGTTCCTTTATAGTCCTAGAATATTGTGACTGAAGGATGAACCTGTTGTGTGAAAAATCATAGATAGAGTCATGATGTTATCTTTGTGTGAAGATTGTGCACCCTCTCCCCCAGCAGGCAGCAGAGGGGAAGATCGCCTCAATCCAGTCCTTGACTGAGCAGATTTGCAGGGAAGTCTCAGTCCATAGCTAGTTTGCTCACAGTGCCGTGCTCCAGACGTCTAGGGCTCCCACCTGAGACCTTGAGGTGTTTCCTTGGGTCCTGCCCCTTGCGGAATTCTGAACTTGCATTTTTATCTCCTTCATACCATGATACTGGTGGAAATTCCACTCTCTTTCAGCCACACTCTGCTTGCCCTCATAGCGTCATACACGCACATGGCTTAATTTGCAAATGTCTTAAGGGGAAATCCTGAAGCAAGCATCCAGCACACTCTTCAAGCCACTCCAGGATATTGGCTCCATAAGTCTGAATACGTGGACAGCTCCACATTTCTTTCTTTCTTCTTCTCTTTTTCTTCTTCTCATCTCCCTTCTCTTCTTCCTACTCCGTCTTCTCCTCCCTTTCCCCCTCCCCTCCCCTCCTTCTCCCTTCCTCCACCCCTCTCCTCTTCCTCACCCTCCTCCTCCTCATTTTTTTGCTCACCAGATTTCTGACACTACTTAGAGCGTTGCTGTTTTCCCTGACCCTCAGCAGCTGCCCTGTCCCCAGCTTCCCAGTCGCTTATGCCTTGCCAAGAACTGGCAAATGCCCTAAGGGGAAAAGGTAGAGAATCAGTTTCGTTCCAATGAGCTTCTCTCTCTCTCTCTCTCTCTCTGGAGCTGATCCTGTGGGTCCTCGCTGCATAGGTATTTCTCCAATGACCTCAAACAGAATTTCTTTAAGCCAGACTTTATTTGGTTATTTTCAGGGTGAATGCTGCTTTGCTACAAACACTACACCATAACCGAGAGAGGAAA
The DNA here is from genome assembly GCF_009873245.2 of Balaenoptera musculus. Classification (NCBI taxonomy): domain Eukaryota; kingdom Metazoa; phylum Chordata; class Mammalia; order Artiodactyla; family Balaenopteridae; genus Balaenoptera; species Balaenoptera musculus. Next base: position 107,947,002 of record NC_045785.1, on the reverse strand, counting down.
TCTTCTACAACTTCCAGATAAATTATATTTCCCTCCTTTGATTTCTTAAAAAAAAAAACAACCAAACAAACAAAAGCAACCGAAAAGACTGAGTCACTGGTACATACTTGGACTTTTCTTATAACACTTAACTGACTGTATATTGAAAGTTCTTGCTGGAAGCATGTGCAAAATATTGTCTACCGTGAGCTAAACAGTCATCATGCCTGTCCAAGGTCCAAGAAACTGATGAAGTTGGATCCTGTCCCCCATTTCAGTTAGATCACCACTTAGATCAACATCAAAACCAACCACTTTTCCAGATGGTGATCACTAATATGGGGCAGAAGAGATCAGTTAAACCATTAAACACTCATTTATCTGGGGAATGTTGAAAGTCAGCAGTGGTACAGTTAGAAGTGAAAATAATACCAGATTTCTCAGAGCTTCACTGTGTGACCAGCACTGTTCCTCGGGGCTTTACTGTGCAAGAACTTATTAAGTCCACATAACAACCCTAAAAGATAGTGTAGGATATTACCACCCCCTTGTTGCAGAGGAGAACACTGAAAAACTGAGCTAACCTTTTAAGGGTCCCACCCCCATGATAGTGAGAGCCAGGACTCAGACCCAGGCAGTCTGCCTCCAGCGCCCTTTCCCTTGGCCACCATGCTCAGGGGTAACTGAGAAAACTTCACTAAGATTTGCATCCTCTCCTTCTTGTTCAACCTCCAAGATTTCAAAGAGAAAAAGAAGATTGAAAGGAAGGCCTACAAAACACTCAGAACCAATTAATGCAATGAAGAAGAGAGAGACTAAACAGAACCATTTAGTCTTCCCAGGAAACAGACTCTATGGCTCTGGGGAGGATGCAATCACATCTCCAACCAGATGTCTTTATGGGCCTTGATTTTCCTGATCTGAACTAAGGAGTTCCCAGAAAAAGGTGATAGTGCCTTCTGTGTTCAAGTTGTAGAGGGAACAGCTAAGCATTCCTGCCTTCTTGACTTCAGGCGAGAGGAAGCGCTCCTCGAGGGAAAAGAGGTAGGGAGGACATCCCATAGAAATCAGACAAAAGCATGCTTTTCTAAGTTCATTAATGAACAGATCACTTTCATATTTAGCCATATCCATGTATCTTTATCATTGATTACCTGATATTTTTCATGCTTTGATTCACATTTTTACTTGGAAAATTTATTTTTTAAATTAATTACCTCTTACTACCACAACTGAAATACCACTATGAATTTCCACAAGCAGGATGTAATTCTAAAATTAAATAAAAAGAAAACAGGTGTTATCATGGTTAATAGCAGAGTTAATAAGCAGAGCTCGTGAGTGTGCACAAACATTCCCTGGAGGTCTGGGCAGGGGCGGCCTTTAGAGCAATCTAGAGCAGCACTGGGGCTGGAACGACCAATGTGAGAAAACCCTGGTTGTGCCTGGTTTACCACTGCCATATAGTAGCCCTTAGGCTGTGGAATGCTTCTTCTTTTCCAGCCAAGGGCACCACTAAAGTCATCCTCCCAATCAAAGTTCAGAGACCACATCGAGGTCAGTATAGACCCAGGAGCTACTGGTACGAGGGATGAACAAAATGGACTAGAATGAATCGAATGTTGAGTGAGAAGTCAGGACCTTGAAATTTAAAAATCTTATGTGTACTGACTCGCTAGATGAATGACCTAGATCTGCATTATCTAATACAGTGGCCACTAGACACATGTGGCAAGTGAGTGCTTGAAATGCAGCTAGTGTGGAGATGTTGAATATTTCTTTTTTTACCTCATAATATGTAATTAATTTAAATTTAAATACTCTCATGTGGCTATTGGCTACACTATAGGACAGCACAGGTTAGAGAATAACCATTATACCATAAAATCATCTGCTTTATTTCCCTGTAGTGATAAACAGATTTCATAAGATCTCATATCTAATAACAATTCTGAATGCCTTTCTCCATCTGCCTAGATACAGTTGAACGTCAATTCAGCCGCGGGTACTCCGGGGTGGGGCCGGCTGTGCAGCTGCCTTTGCTTCCTCATCAGATCCCAACACCTTCACCAAGAGAATAAGAGCCTCAGCCAGTCCTGCTCTCTCACAGACGGGTCTCAGCTGCTTGGCTAGTCCCACAGCTCTACCCAGGTGGCAGAGCTTCCCTCCTTTCCTTCCATGTTTGATTATTATCGCTGCAGTACTGTGCAGGCGCCTATGTTGTATACTGCAGGGATTTCCCTGTTTTGGAAGGCTGCTGGGACGAGAGTAAGGCAGTCATGTCAGCAATTGCGGGACAGTGGTCGAATTTTTCTCCCATCCCCAGGACACTGCTTTTGATTCCCCAAAATGGAGATTTACTGAATTTTGCAAAGCTAACTTCTCTATTTCACAGACAAGACTGAAGAAGTACTATTATTCCTGAGTAGTAGTCCATTGCAGAGATATTTTCCAATTTCTTTATCATTCTCCTGATATTGGACATTTGGGTTGTTTCCCGTTTGGGCTGTTATGAATAAGCTTCTATGAACATTCTTTTTATACATGTCTTTGTGGGCACATTCCCCACCCGGTCCCCCAGCCCCACTTCCATTTCTCTTGGTTGAATTCTTAAATAAGTAGTTGATGGAACCTAAGAGGCAGGGTGGAGATTTAATTTTATAAGAAAGTGCCTAAATGTTTCCCAAAGTGGTTGTACTACTTTATAGTTACACCAACAATGTATGAGAGCTCTGATTGTTGACACATATTCTCTGCTTGACCAAACTCTAGGTCAGGCTCCTCTGAACTCTCTTCTCAACTAGGTCTTGATTCTCAGACTTCAGAGTTTGTGTTTGCATTGTCCAATTTTAGCAAGAATCCTGCTAAGTCATTTTAAACAGAACCCCCCCCCCCCGCCCCATGATACTCTCCTCCTCCTCCTCCACCACCATACCCCAGCTGATGCTTGATCACTTTGGCCGGCATTCAGCAAGAATCCCTTAGGTTGGTTTAGCTATAATCTCCCCTTACTCCTGGTGTTTCCTCTTAGTAATGTTCCATTCACTAACCCTCACCGTGCTTCTTGGCACTTTGCTTTGTTGTATTCAGCGCTGAGCCTGATCTCTCTCTCTGTGTTACCAGAAAACCGCATTGCAGTAGTCCCCCTCCGACATATAACGCATATTTCAATGAGTTCCACAAACAATGCGTTGAAAGTAAAATGGGACCGATCTGGGGGTCACACCTACCCGGCTGCCCCTGAGTGTGTGACATTCTCAACAGTATGTGGTTGTTTTGTCTAGTTTCCCCCACACCTAAAAATCCTCACTTTAAAACCTCCCAGCAATCGTTTTCTTTGCTAAAACTTTTAAAGTGGTCTTACGCTAAGTAAGTGCATTAAAAAGAATCCTATCTGTTGCATCCTTGGAATCCATCAAAAGACAAGGGAAAGAGGTTCAAGTGCTCCCAGTTCAAGTGCTGCCCATCTGGGGAGGCGGAGGGGCTGCTTACTCGCTGGCCCCCTGGCCAAGGTTGTCGGCTTTGGCGCCACCTGCTCACGGGAACTCGACTCACCTTCACCAGCGCCGGGAGGACCGGGTCCCTGCGGACGCCGACCTCATCTTCAGGGTGCGTTTAGCTGAGGAATTCGCATAGGATTTCTTCTTTTCCCTTAATCTGTTTCCACCTCTCCTTCTGTCTCTTCAAGACCGTTTTTGGGTCCTGAGTGGACAGGACTTAAAGGAGAGGCTGCCCTTCTACTACCTGTGTCTTCCTGCCCGGACGTTACTGCCCGCGAGGGAGAACGAGAGGAGCCGGGAGGGCAGCGGGTGCCCGAGGACCACAAAGTCGCCGCGTGCGCCCGCGCGCACCTAGCCCCTGCGTCTCGCGGGCCGCGGGCCGCGGGCCAATTGAACCCACGCCGCCCGAAGCTTCTCCGCGGGCGCCACGCGAGGTGTGGGGCTCCCGACCCGGCGAGAGGGGCCCCGCTGAGGCGGCCCGGCCCTGCCCCCGGCCCTCGAGGACAGGCCCGGAAGAGGCCGATTTGGACCGGCGGAGCCGAGAAAAGTCTCAAGCGCGGCTCGGCCCCACGCTCCCGAGGTTAAAGGTCTCAAACCCCGAAGCCTTGGTGGACCGAGCGTCGCGAGTTGAATCAATCTCCACGCCTTTATCAGGAGAGTCGAGGGCCAAAATCAGACCAAGAAAAACATGTGTGGATCAAAGTGCGCAATTAATCAAAGAAAAAATACGATTTTCTGTCAAGTTGGAAGTGTGGTGTGAGAGCAAGACCGGCGTAAAAGAGAAGTGTGTTTGGTCTGAGCATACGGATCATCAACTAAGGCGGGAAAGCTGCAATTGCCGCAGGTTTTAGGGGAAAGACCCGGAATTTCGTTCAGAGCCCTGGGGCCTTCCTTGAAAGCCTTTTCCACCCAGGCCGTCCCGTTCCCGCATCCATCGTCCTTTATGATATTGGAGATCCTGGGTCTCACTCTGGGAGCCTCCCGTCCCCCGCCTCCCTTTTTGGAAGACAAAATTCCAAAGGTTTGCACCACTCGAATGTTTGCTTTTCAACTATCAGTCAAGGTCCTGAAGGCATCTGGACCACACTCATCAGAGGAGTAACTGACCAACAGCAGTCCTCTGATGTGCCTGAACTTCTGACTAATGAATTCATTCAACTCAGTTCTCTGGCAGCTGGGATGGAGGCCCCTAAAGATCCCTCTAGGGAAACTCGCTAGAGGAACGTTATGGAACTTAGGCTTGGGGAATTCTTAGTAGTCAAGTGTCAGAGGTGTCATTGGAGCACCTGACCTTTGTACAGGCACAGTTTTGGATTCCAGACCCCAGGTGGGAATTTGTAGCCTTGAGGAGGAACTGGATACTAGTTGCAGTTCTGGTCCAGTTGGTTCTTTCCACACCCCGCTCCCAAACCACGAGGGCTCTCAGTGTAGTTGGGAGCTGTGGTGTCCCCAAGTCCAGATATGGTGGTTGCAGAACGTGAGCTATTGGGAGTGTTATGAGCTTGCACCCAACCTTGAATTTACAACATCAGTAGTTCAACGGCAGTATCTGCGGTTTCATGTGCAGTACCCAGTTTTGACTCCCGGCCAAGGTATGTGTTTGCCATTCACTCTGCCACAGTTTATTTTCTGCCTCTGCAGAGCATGTGTGGGAATCTTTACTGTGCATGCAAGATTAGAAGAGTCACCCTTTCTACTACCTCTGCTGGACTGTTTATTGCACAGGTAAGTCTGTTCCATGCAGAGATCTAGCAGCCAGGAGCAATGATGCTGTCAACTGAAGAAAGTGTGGAGAACCCAGCCTTGATTTTGGAATAAAAGATATTCAAGAGTTTGTCTAAACAGTAGCTTGGCAGCCTTGGGGACCAGGTTGTGATCCTGGAGGGATTAGTGCTTGGCCTGAGGTGTAACAATCGCTCCTCTAGGTTGTATATTCCATGGTGGGAAGTCGGTTGTGGGGTGTTTCTGTAGTGTGGAACATTTGGGAATAATCTCCTTGGCATATTCACCTACACCACTGGCTGATCTAGACAAAGCATCCTCAGGTCACTGTTTAACCCTAATTTGCAAGCTGGCCCTTGGGCTGGTCACTGGTAGCTTCTCAATGTGCTGTAGGGATGAAGGAAGTGAACCTCCAGGAAGGAGAGTAGCCCTGGGGTGGGACATATCCATCCAAAAGTGGCTGAGATGATAGAGGCCATGGCCTCAGGGGTGCACGGAAGGGCAGGGCTTGAATGTACTAATCTATTTATTGCTGACAGGAAGCTTGAGGAGGGTACTGGGGCTTTCCAGGTAAGTGGTGTTCAGAGTCTAGATGTATCAGGAGCCTGTGTCTTCCAATCACACCAGGAGCCTGGTGTGAGCACCAGGAGCACTCCGCCCTCAACAGTGTCATTGGCTCCAGGGAGCCATACACATGTGAGAGAAGAGAAGAGGCTGAACAAAGCCCTGGCAGTTGTGTCCCCCAATTTAGACAGATACAGTAACCTGCAAGAAGACAAGGGTGGTCAGAGGCAGTGGGAATCCATCTGAATCTGTACAGCACACACAATAAATGCATTTTTGAAGTTGTCAGTGAATGTATGTAGGTAGCAGTAATTATGAAGCTGTAGGACTGAGGAATTTGTTTCTTTGCCTGTGGCTCCCCCAACCTTCAAAGCCAGCAAAGCCTCACTGAATCCCTCACAAGCTTGGACTCTCTCCAACTCTCTAGTTCTGACCTCTTGACCCAGATTTTAAAGGGTTCCTGTGATTAGATCAGTCCACCTGGATAATCTCCCCATTTTAAGGTCAACTGTTTTACCTCTGCAAAGTACCTTTTGCCATGTAATGTAACATAATTATGCAAATAGTAGCCATAAAGAAGGCGGAGTGGCTATACTAACACCAGACAAAATAGACAGGAGACTTTGCAACAATAAAATGTTACCAGAAGGGCTTCCCTGGTGGCTCAGTGGTTGAGAATCTGCCCGCCAATGAAGGGGATACGGGTTGAGCCCTGGTCTGGCAAGATCCCACATTCCATGGAGCAACTAGGCCCGTGAGCCACAATTACTGAGCCTGCGCGTCTGGAGCCTGTGCTCTGCAAAAAGAGAGGCCGCGATAGTGAGAGGCCCGCGCACTGCGATGAAGAGTGATCCCCGCTCACCGCAACTAGAGAAAGCCCTCGCACAGAAACGAAGACCCAACACAACCAAGAATAAATAAATAAATAAAAAATTTAAAAAAAATGTTACCAGAAGCAGAAACTAACACACCATTGTAAAGCAATTATACTCCAATAAAGATGTTAAAAAAAAAACATGTTACCAGAGATAAAGAGTGATATTTTGTAACAACAGAAGGGTTAATCCATCAGGATGATGTAATAGTTTTAAACACAGTGCATCTAACAGGGTCCCAAAATACATGAAGCAAAAACTGACAGAATCAAAGGAAGAAACAGACAATTCAACAATAATTGTTGGAGACTTCAATACCACAGTTTCAGCAGTGGATGGAACAACCAGGCAGAAGAGCTCAAGGAGACAGAAGATTTAAACAATGTGACCTAACAGACACCTATAGACACTCCACCCAACAAGAGCAGAATAGAATTTCCCTCAAGTGCACTGAGAACATTCTCCAGGAGACTATTCACTAAGACATAAAATAAGCTAGAATACATTTAAAGGGATTGAAGTCATAGACAATTTGGGACATCTCACACACCAATACTACAGTCTAGAAGCAGGGTGGCAAGCGGGTTGGGTAGTCTGTCCTCCTTCCTTCACTTTGTCATGAATGTTCAGTGGCACTTATGGAGGTGGCCGTGGTCCCACATGTTATGTGTAGGCCATCAGCCTGGAAAAGCTAGGCAGCTGAAGAGAAGAGATAGATATTTCAGGGAAGTTGCCCTAGCCGCAGGCTCACAAAACCAGGGACGAATTGATACATAGGAAGTAAGCAGAGGTCAGGGCATCACTTTCTGTCCTGCCTGTCTATGCCTCTCTTTAAAACCTCAGCTTCTATGTCACTAGATCCCACTGCGCAGGAGTGCTGTGGGTCACCACCAACAACCATAGACCCATGAGCATGACGTTTACTGTGCTCTGGCTGAGAATAAAACCACAGGTCAACAGCTTTGGGTCAACACAAACTATCAGTCAGAGTTCTATGAAAACTGCTCTGGGCATAAGGAACAGCATTCATTTCCAAGTCATCCCAAATTAGGTGGCCACTGCTCATATTCAAAGAAACATGTAAAAAGTACTTCAGTGACTTTGACAAGTTGGAAAGAAACCCTGTGGTGCTAGGATGACATTTAGAAGTGACAAGCACGACATCCTATATATAGATTAAAACACAAAGCAACCTACAGGAGAAGAGGAGGGCAGGACTGGAGGCAGGGAGGTCAAACCTGATTTCAAGTTTAATGAGAAGCCTACATGCTTCCCCAGTGAGTGAAAAGAAGCCACCATAACATTGGTCTCCAGCAAGAAGGTAAATAAGACATAATCTGGCCGGTAATCCTTATAAATTAATTATGCACACACGGAGCACAGTATTATACTCAGGATTTTTTCCCCACAATATTAAAATGGTGTGGAAAAAACTAGAGAATCAAAGAAGAACACCAAGACTATCTAAAAGTTTCAAAATTTTGAAATTTTAAAATTTGTGTAAGGGTTGACATGTAGTATTCATTTATAATTTAAATTTTTTTCATATTTATATTATCCCTTTTCTCTTTTTAAAGTTTATTTTTCTCTCCTTTTTTCTTTGATTAAATTTTCCAGAAAGTTGCCAATTTTACTGTATTTCGTTATTTTTTTCTCAAAAGAACCAGATTTTAAATTTTATTACATTTTTCATTCTACTGCTTTTCTCTTTACTGACTCCTAACTTCTTTTTATAAGAGCTTTGAGATATAATTTACGTATACCAAAAATTCACCATTTTAAAGTTTGTAGTTAAGTGATTTTTAGTATATTCACAAAATTTTGCAACCATTCGATTCATCATTTAAAAATTTTTTGCTTTATTATTTTCTCTTTCTGCTTTCTTTGAAGTTGCACATTTTTGTTCCTTTTCTTGCCAGTTAGGCTAATACTTCCTTTTTATTCCTTTAAAAATAATAAAATAATTTTGACTGTGTATTTACCCCCTTAATATAACTAAAAGTTTTCAATTTTTCTGTAAGAAAAGTGTCTTCATGACAGTCCTTAAAACAATGAAAAAATTTGGGAAAATCTCAATTCCTTGTTGTTTTCTACGCTTGTAAGAATAAACAGTACAAAATAATCTTGAATTTTAGAAAGAGACAGGTCTGTGGTTTCAGTACAAGGTACTGAGAGTAGCTGCTGAGGGGGTGTCCCCATCAGTGGTGACCTTCAGAAAAGACCTGGTGGCCTTGAGTATCAGTGTGGCCTAGGCGACTAGAAGACAGGGGCTCCCAAGATTCCATGACAGCCCCACTTTCCATTTTTGTTACTGCAGCTCCACGTGGTTACCTGGCACACTGGGTCCTCCCTCGGGCACTCTTGTCAGAGCCTGACCTCTGAGCTTTGGCATCTTGTGCCTTATTTTTGTGGTTAAGGGTTCTCCGTTGTGGAATGCTGACAAAGTCTGGCCCAAACTAAGTAATGAATTACATCTGCATTCTTTACACCTGTTTAAATACATTTTTTCACTTAATGAAACCTTATTGAGATATAATTTACATGCTATAAAACTCACCCAATATAATTGTATGCTTCAGTGATTTTAGTAATTTACCAGGCAGTACAGCCATCACCAGAATCCATTCACTTGTTTTTAATTTATTATTTGTTTGGGTTTCTTCTCCCCAGGTTTTGGCTCTACTTCTTCCACCATAAGCTTCAGCATGGCAGTATCTCTCACCACTTTCTCTGGTCCAAGAACAGAAATGAGCATCCTGGAAACCAACCAGTACTTGCGCTCCCAGCTGGAAAAAAGCAAACAGGACTTTTGAGACCTCACAGAGAAATTCCTCATGTCCCAAGCTACTGCCAGCTGCAGAAATACAGTAAGTCTTATGGGTTCACAGTCACCAGAGTGATAAATGATTGTCCATCTTCCCTCTAAGCACCTAAACACCCTCCAGACTTTCTTTTCTCTTCTTCATCAAATCAAATCAAATCAATCTCTTTCTTACTATACTCCTAGAAAGGTGGAAGTGGGTAGTTTACCCTAATTTTGCAGAGGATGGAAACACTGAGGCACAAAGGAGTAAAGTTTGCAGTGAGATTGTATGGAGGAATAGGGGCTAAGATCTCGGTTCAGGCACTAAACTTTCTTTTCTCTCCCAGGAACACATGTCAGATCCTTGTTGGCTTAAACATGTTAGAATTTAATTCAAACTTTTATGAGCACCCATTTGCAAAGCACAGTTCTAGCTGCACTTGGGGAGAAAGAAGTGATAGGAGACCCCACCTACCTTAAAGGAGTTTAAAGCTCTCTGTTCCCAAGTGAACCGCAGATATCTGGAGATGAGAACATCAATAACAGAGAGTGGAGGGGTGGAGCTGTAGTGACTGAGGAACACGGGAGCGGGGGCATGAGAGGGACAGGGATATAAGGGGAGGATTCTTACTGATACTGAAATTGAGTTTGCTTTCAAATTTCTACCATTATTTTTCAATAAACCAATGGAATATAAAATTTTCTATCCAACTCACTGACATGGGCCGAAAAGTAAAAATTAAAACCTATTTGTCAAAGAAGTGAAAAGACAAGCTTTGGGGTATGGGAATGTAAGGTTTTTAAGTTTCAATTATTATAATCATAACACAGCTTTTTTTGAAACTGCAGAAGAAGAAACGTATCATCTAACATCTTCATGTAAATGTAATACAGTGCAGTGATTAAGAGCATGTACCCTGGCGCCAGACTTCCTGGAAATAACCCAAGTTATTTATCTTCTCTCTGCCTCAGTTTCCACATCTGTAATGGTAATAGGACTAGTATCTACCTCCTCAGGTAGTGGTGATGATTACAGGATGATAATTCTCGAAAATCTACTAGAACAGGGCCTTGGCAAACACTGTGTATTAGTTCTGCCTCCAGACTAACACAGCACCTGTTAGCATTTGAGCATATGTCTTTCAGACTTTTTTCCCTTCATGCACATTTTTACATAGTTTGTATCCAGATAAACTTTAAAATCTTTGAGGGACTTCCCTGGTGGCACAGTGTTTAAGAATGGGTTCGAGCCCTGGTCCGGGAAGATCCCACATGCTGCGGAACAACTAAGCCCGTGTGTCACACCTACTGAGCCTGCCGGCCTAGAGCCCATGCTCCGCAATGAGGGAAGCCACCTCAATGAGAAGCCCGCGCACCGCAACGAAGAGTAGCCCTGGCTCACTGCAACTAGAGAAACCCCGCACACAGCGACGAAGACCCAACACAGCCAAAAATAAATGAATAAATAAAAATTTTTAAAAATCTTTGAAATATTGGGGGATTACGGACACTCTCAGTGTGGGACAACTGTCAGCCCTACAGTCCTTGGAGCCTTCCCCAAAACACGGGAAATTCCTACTCCATGCCCCAGCTTAATATTCTACTTAAGAGGCTGCAAGGCTTGGTAAAGTTTTGGAGTCAGAACTCAGGGTATGTGAATTCTGACTTTGCTTCATTCCAGTTGAATCATCTTGAGAAAGTTATTTCACCTGGCTGTGAGCTTCTCTTTCCTCAGCTGTAACATGGGGAGGAATCAAATGCCACGTAGTTGGGAGGCTGAGGAATCAGATGTGGAAATCCCTGCGTAGAGCCTGGCACCGAGGTTACATCTGTCCCTGGGATGGACCCTGCCTCCTCCCCTGAAGGCGGTGACCGCAGCAGCCTGTCCAGCTTTCCCCTGAGGCAGCATCTCTGTTTCCCCAGAGTGTGAAGCATTTAAGGACATCACTGAATCTGTGCTGGAGGAGGAAGTGCTGTTTGGGGAGGGGGAGCTGGCAGAGAAGATGAGACCGGCTGCAAGGCTTGGGTAAGGAGGAAGCTGTGTGGGAACGTGTGTGAAGTGGGGAAGCCCAGGCTGGTAGAATAAAGAGCAAATCTGTGCAAGGAGAAGGGCAGAAATGTACACGGCAGACCCAGAACTAGACAAAGACAGCCTGCGGGGCTGTGGGAACTGGATGGTGGACTAGTTAGGCCTCTGGATTCTCCCTCAAATACTATATGAATAAAATGGAGACACATGCCTGGGTTGGAATACTAGCAATGTGGCTTCTAGCTGTGTGACCTTGGGCAAATGTACTTAACTTTCCAGCATCTCAGTTACCTCAGCTACCTCATCTGTAAAACGGGGCGGGGATGGGGTAGGGTGAGGAACCCTAAAGCTGGGCCTCTCGGGAGCCGCAGTTTCCTCCGCTGAGAGACACTGGTGTTTCCAGGTTCATTCTTTAGTTTAAAAGGTTGGTGACTAGGATAGTGGTGGCAGGAACTGAGCTTTTCATGGACATAGGTTTGAACTCTTACATAGCTGATTGTTTCCGTGGTGTAGTGGTTATCACGTTTGCCTCACAGGCGAAGGGTCCCCGGTGTGAAACCGGGCGGGAACATATTTCTTTTCCCTGACATTTATATTCCCATTCAAGAAACTAAAAAGGGGGGCAGAAGGTGTGAGACAGCGGGCAGACCTGCATTTTCCTTGGCCCAAGATACTTGGGAGGAGTTTCGTTACTACCTGAAAGCCTAATCTGCACTAGGAGCCAGCCCTCCTTTCTCTGCTGAGTCATATTGCAGACCAAGCCACAGCCAGTTAATCCAAGGAGGGCACAGGACAAGACCGACTTCGGGGTACCTTTACATTCGGAAATCCCCTCACCTCCTCCTCTGGCGCCTAAATCTCCGCTACACGCTGACACGTATTATGTCTCTGAAACCAAGTAGTAGTACATCCCCGTGAAGCACACTTGGCTTTCCCTCACCCCAGCACACGTGCGGAACAATTTGATTTGCGTGACAGAACAAAAGAGACCGAATTCAACTCTGCACCGGGGGCTCGAGCCAAAGACCCAAAGATGAAGAACGTCAGGCTCTGCGAACTGAGCTGGTCGCGGAGGAAACGGAGCCGGTAAATGTACCATTATCAGGAGACCCTCCAGCGTCAGGTCAGAGATCAGGAAGTAGACGGATCCGTTCATCATCCGCTGAGAACCAAGTCTGCCCATGACTCATAAGGAATCTGAGGTTCAGAAAGAGAGCATGACCTCTCCCCAGACCTGGATTCCGGGTCTTCCCCTCACTACCTGCGGCGCCTGCCGTTCTCCCGCCTTAGATGACGCCAACTCCAGCTTCCTAAGGCTCCGACCAAGGGTTGTCTGTGACGCAGCGTTTTCCTCAGACCCCACAAGCAATTAGTTAGGACTTCGTGTTTGCTTCTCGGTCAGGTGGACTTTGGCCTACACAGTCCCTCCTTTTCGCGACTCTGGACTTGGGCAAACGACTCTCCTGATAAAGGCGGGGAAATCAGTGTAACGCTCGGCTCCCTCACCCTGAACCTCGGATGGGGGCGTTGGGCGACCCTTGCGCTTTTTCCTGGGCTGCGTCCCTCTTCCGGGCCCGTCTTCGAGGCCAGGGGCGCGGCCGGGTGCCCTCAGCGCGCTCCTCTCCCGGCTCTGGAGCCCCGCGCCTTCCCTTGCGGCTGCAGGGAGGCTCCAGGGGCCGCCTGATCGGGTTTGCGGGCCCCAGCGGCGCGGGTGTGTGTTTGTGGTCCCTCGGGGGCCCGCTGTCCCTCCGCCCCTGTCGGGGAAAGGACGACCGACCCCTCGTCCTGTCCACGTGGGACGGCAGCGCGCCGGACGCGACTGAAAGACAGCGAATCCGTTCCTCTGGCTGCGCGTGGGAGGTAAAAACTGGAACCTGGAGGGGAGGGAAAAGAGGGAAAATCTCATGAAATGTCCTGATCTAAAGCTATTTTCAAGTCCGCCTCTTTGGGGACTCAGCCCTCCAGCGCTGGCGAGGATGCTGCAGTCACGGTCGCACCCTCGACGGCACTTGGAGTCGACGCGGAACAAGGCAGAGCCCCACGGCTTGGGGGTCAGTGCGCACGCTGCCCGCGCCTTCCTCGGGGTCGGAGCACTTGAACCTCAAGTGTGAAGGAAACGCGGTGACCGCCACACTAAGAAAGAAGAAAAGCAACCGCTGGAGAAAATGGCACATGCTTCCCCAAACTTGTAAAGCTTTACTTTTAAAGGAAACCAGACAGGGAGACACAGACACACAGACAGACAACGTTGCATTAAAGTCTTTCAGCAAAAAGAAAAGTCTTCTGCCTGCTGGCCGTGTGCTGTGAGGCGAACACGAAACCCCCTCCATACACCGGCTTTCTGGGAAAACCGCCTTTACCTCTTTGTCTTCCTAGGTTAAAATTCGCTCTCCATGACCTGTTGAAGTGGAAAATTATAAAAGGCAAATAAAAGACGTTTCAGACATTGTAAAAGGTAAAACAAAACTGTTCCTCAAGAAGAATGTCAAGTACGATGAGGGAGGAATGCACAACCGTGAGATCGGCGTGGACCGCGCCTGCGTCCTCCGCGGCTTTCTGCTGGGCCTGGTCTTCCAACGAAGTCAATACAGGCCGGGAAGCGCGGCTCGGCCTGCCTTGATGTTCGATGTTTTTCCGACAGCCAAATGACCTGAGACGTCAGCCTTTGCTACGGTTCCTGCTAAACGTGAAAGTGTGATTAAAGTACTGGACTTCAACTAGACGACTAGAATAAGCCACAGCGGCAGGAACCTGAGGAAGCCCCTTTGCCGGGAAGGACGCCAGAGAAGAGCTGGTTCGAAAGGATTTTAGAGGAAGGAGCGCGCGGGTCAGGCGCACCAGAGTAGAGGGGAGGGAGGGGAGGGGAGGGGAGGGGAGGGAGGGGAGGGAGGGTCCTATGGTTCCCGGGTGGATTCAGAGCATCGATCATTTCTGAGAGTCATTTCTGAGAGCCGAGCGCAGTGAGCGCCCGCGCTGTGAGAAGGGCCACAGAAGAGCCGGTCCGCAGCCCTGGAGAGGCTGCGTCCACACTGCTGGGAGACGGGGTCTCCTGAGGCTCAGGCTCACCTAACGCCCGGCTCCTGGGGCTTCCGGGAGCTGGAGAGTCCGCGGGGGCGACCCCTGCACTCGGTGCATAGCTGTGTTGGATGCGGGATCTGGAAGTCAAACTGTGGGAGCCCCAGGGAGCTCGCTTCCGGGGAGGCGAGGAACCCTAAACTAGGGCTTCTTGGGAGCCGCAGCCTCCTTACCTGAGGGATCGCCTGTGCTCCCAGGGTCCTTTCCTTTCAAAAATGTTTGTGGCCAATGGTGGCAAGAGGTACAGTTCTTGAATGTGTCTTTAGGGCCTGTGGTTCAGGTGGTTTTCCTAGTGCAGTGGTTATCACGTTCGCCTAACACGCGAGAGGTCCCCACTTCAAAACCAGGAGGAAAGAGCTTCAATTTTTTTCCAGAGTTACAGTCACATTTGAAAAACTTTTAAAAAAGGAGGCTAGCGGTGTGGGGAGCAGCTGCATTTTCGATCCCCAAGAAACCTGCGAGGAGTTCCGTGACTACCTGAAAGCCTACTCAGCACTATGAGCCAGGCTTCCTCTGTCTGAGTCACTTTGGACACCAGGCCACACCAGTTACTCCAAGGAGGGCACAGGCCAAGGCCAACTTCAGGTTACCTTTACGTCCGGAAATCCCCTCATCTCATCTGGCGCCTAACTCTCCTCTACACACTGACAGTAGTATTATGGCTGTGAAAACCAAGGAGTTCATCCCTCTGAAGCACACTTGGCTTTCCCACACCTCAGCACACATGGTTTGCGTGACAGAACAAAAGAGATCGAACCCGACTCTGCACCGGGGGCTGGAGCCAAAGACGGGTAGATGAAGAACTCCACTAACTGAGTCACGGCACGAAAAGGAGCCCGTGCAGGTGCCATTATCAAGAGAGCCCCCGGAGCCAGGTCAGAGATCAGGAAGTAAACGGATCCGCTCATCACCCGCGGAAAACCAAGTCAACACCTGACTCATAAGGAAACCGAGGTTCAGAAAGAGAGCATGACCTTGGCTCTGACGCACACAGCGCTAAAGCTAGACCAGGATGGAACCCAGCCAGTTACCCTGCGGCCTGGCCTCAGAGCCCAAAGTGTCACCCAGGACAGGAGAGGTAAAAGGTGATGAGCAGCGGGGCAAGGGCTGGGAGCCTGGCACAGCTGCCTTCAGCCGTGGGCCGCTGGGAATCGCCTCCTTTCCTGCTCTAGGCATCTCAGGAATTTAATTTTTACTTTCACAGTTTCCACCTGAAGACACTAAGTTGGACGTTTTGCGTGGCTCCCTGGTGGTCTAATGGTTAGAATTCGGCGCTTTCACCGCCGGGACCCGGGTTCAATTCCTGGTCAGGGAAGTGTCCTTTTGCTGGCATCCTGATTTGTAGTTATGTATTCATTCCATTGTGTCACTCCTCAAAGTGGGGCTCTGATAGAGCCTCTATACTTTGAGGATTCCAGTGGATAGCATCCAAGGTGCTTTTTACTGAACTTTCTTGCTGAAATGTAACTCTGAAGAAAAACCAAAAAGTTTAGCTTTACTGTATCATTTAGATAAATTAGTATGTACCTAGTGTGCTAGGTACAAGAAAAAAAATTCAAGTTGATAGTAAGGATAAATCTCGAATACTTTTAACACTCTAGAGAATTCTAATAATTAACATATGATTGTATAGAAAATGTTATATTTCTAGAGATGACTCCTTGTATGCATCACACCAGTTTAATAATTTCGGTCTAAAAACTACTTTATGTTGTTTTACAAATATTACAATAATATGGAACATATGGGTAGCATAGTACTCTAGTTTCACAAGTCCTGGATTTATTTTCTCTTCAAAATTCTAATAATATTGAACTGCTTAAATTTTTATACTGGCTTTACTTGTTTAACAAGAAATTTTAAATCCAATAAATATTTAAGTTTATGAAATTTAAAATCATGTGTTCCAGTAAATTAAATATACCATATAATATATTTTAAATGGAGATTTACTATTATAATTCTAGAAATCATAGTAACTTAATTATTCCACTTACAATTTGGGATATCATTTACTGTATGATTCCAACATGCATTTCTCTATTATGTGTCAGCTCAACTTTTGATTTTAAGGTCTATTTTTATCTTTAAGTTCTTTGATTGATATTAACTTAATTAATGTGTGGTCTTTGCCTGTATAATTTATAATTGAGATAGAAATGAGAAACACTGTTCTACTATGATGCTGCCTCGTATTTTTATATATTAGAGAATGGCCATATGTGAACAGGTTGAGAGGAGGCTCAGGTAACGTTTATGGGAGGCTGGTGACTGTGGCCATCAATATAACTGCAAGAATTGTAGAACACATGGAATATCTGCTCCAGGAAGTAGGGAGCTGTCACTGAAAGCCTCCTGTTTTCCTAAAGTGCTTGTTTATTTAATAAAACAATGTTTCTGGTTCTAGGTTACCTACCTCTAGGCCTGAAGTCATCCATCTTACTGTTCTTCATTATGCTTCTCTTGTCTCCATCACTTCTAGAGCCCCTAGGCCAAGGTAGGCAGATAAGCCTGGGAAAAACTGCCAGGAACCAATTATGTTCCCGCTGCACTGTCCTTTTCGCTGCCTCCAGATGTGGGCTCCACAGGCCAGAGACCTTGAGTTGGCTCACGATGCAGCATCTCTCTCCCCCTCCCACCATAGCAAGGCCTGGCATCTAGTAAGTGCCTAATAAGTGCTCAGTGATTGAAGGCAATCTAGTGCAATGTCCTGGAAAGCTGAAAAGGAGAAGAAAGTAGGTAGATTGGTGGAGGTCTAGAGTATGAGGGACAGAGGAAGACAGACAAAGACACACACTAAGAGAGTAGAGAGAATGTCCAAGAACTAGATTTAGTGTGTAAAAGCCTAAGAGCTCATGTGTGCTCATGAGATTCAACAGAAGAACCCAGGGAAGGTCAACCAATAACTCTTGGCATCCATGTCTGCACAAGATGGATTGCCAGGCGCAGAATCCTGTTGGTCATGGTGATTTGTCTCAAATTGGATAATTTTTGCAGAAACAGCCAAACACTGTCAAGGAATCATATAGAGACAGTCATTAGCATGCTAACACAGCCTTGAATAAGAGGGTGACCAATCATTATATGTGTGCATCCAAGATGGCAAAAATATATTCATGAAGAAAAGGGAAGAAGAATAAATGTCTGAGACCAGTGTTTTTTCCCCCTCCTATCCATAGACTGTTTAGTATGAAGCAATTGGAAGTCATTCTGGTCAGTCTTCTCTGCACCTGAATAAGTAGGTCACCACCAAAAATAATTACAATTATTGGAATACTTTCTAAACATCTTGCAAGTTTAGCTGCTGAACATGTGCAATAAGGTATCTCTGAGTAATGTCCACATTGGACTTTTGTTTTACCTCTGGCTTAGTTGAATCAGGAGGGCGCCACTCCCCTTGTTAGAGTATCATATAGATGTATACAAAGTTTGTTGTGATGGCAAGAATATGAAGAAAAAAGCTCTTTCATGGAGCTGGAATAATGGGAATACAAATTGGCACACCTGCTACTGAAATCAAACTAGGAACACATAAGGAGATGCCTTCAGCCTCTGACAAAAGTGGAATGACAAAAACCAGATTTACCCTCCTGCCTGAAATTTCACCCTCCCCTTCTTGCCTGCTCCCAAAGGGGAGAAAAAAGGCAAATACATAATGTCAGTTTTCTAGACACAGAAAATCGGGCAACAGAGGACAGCAATCTCTGAGAGATGAGAAACAAGCTGAGTCCTGCCATTGGCCCACATTAATGCTTTCAGAGAGTTTCCAGGTTGGGCATGAGGAGGGCTATCTGAGACCAACTCCTTAGATTGTGGAGATGAAGCTGAGTGTTGGTGGAGAGCAAAGCAGCTAGAGTTCATAGAACAAAGGTCCAGTGATGAGAGAGAGAGAGAGAGAATCCAAGGATATGAAAGAGTCTCCCTCAAGTACTAAACAGAGTTCTGATAAGAGCTTGTGAAGAAATGCCTGAGACCAAGAAAAGAAATTTTTGAAAAGATCATGGAACAGTGCCTGGTGTTCACACAGGACAGGCAATTGTACTCACCACCACCAGCCAGACTAGACTACTCATATAATTCATGAGCCTTTGGGAAGAACACTCAGCCCTAGAATAATCAGCTCTAGACTGACCTACCTAAAAATTCGTAAAGCAAGATCCAAAGAGATCAAACCATTTACAAGTCACCTAACTGTACTCCAAAACAAAACTCAAGATAATTCACAGGAATACCAAAATAGCTAGTATCCAGAAGGGAAATTTTGACAATGTCCAGCATCCAAGCAAAAAAATGCCGGGCATGCAAAGAGGCAGGAAAATATGATGCGAAAGGAAGAATATAATCAATCAAAATTGCACCAGAACCGACACGATGTAAAAATCAGCAGAGAGGAGTTTAAACAGTTATCATGACTATGTTACATATGTCCAAAGAGTTCATTAGAAGTGTGGAACATACAAAAATGGCAAAAAGCTAACTTTAGAGATGAAAACTATAACATCTGTGAATCAACAACAGATTAGACATTGCAGGAAAAAAAGATTAGGGAACACAAAGCCTTGAACAACTGAAAATATCCAAAATGAAACTCCAGTTAAATTTTTTTTTTTTTTTTTACTGAACATAGCATCATTGAATCGTAGAGCAACTTTAAAAGGTCTAATATAGGAGTGTTTGGAGTCTCTGAAAATACCAGGAGAAATTTCTTGAAGAAACAATTTTGAAGAAACATGACAGAAAATATTCCAATCATAATGAATATTATAAACCTGCCAGTCCAGGGAGCCAAATGAACCCTGAGCACAAGGAACATGAAGAAAACCATACCTAGTCACATTATAATTAAACTGCTCAAATCCATTGAAAAAGAAAATAAAATTCCCCAGTGTAGCCAGAGAGAAAAGACACAGTACATACAGAAAACAAAAAGATTATGTCACATTTCTCATCAAAAGCAGTGGAAATGAGAAGACAGTGAAGCAACATTTTTAAAGGACTGAAGGAAAAAAAAAGTCAAGGTGGAATTCTATGCCTCCCCCCCCCAAAAAAAAACTCTTTGAAAAATGAAAGTGAATGACAACATTTACAGACATACAAATGCTGAAAGACTTCATCACGAGCAAATCCATAATGCAAGAACTGTTAAAGGAGTCCTCCAAGAAGAAGAGAGCTCACATCAGATGGAATTCTGGATGTACACAGAGGAATGAAGTCCTACTCTATAGCGCAGGGACCTATATTCAATATCCTGAGATAAACCCTGATGGAAAAGAATATGAAAAAGCATATATATATATATTTGTGTATATATATATATATATATATGTATATGTATATATATATAAACTGAATCACTTTGCTGTACAGCAGAAATTAACACAACATTGTAAATCAACCACACTTCAATTAAAAAAATTTAAATAAAAAAAACAAAGGAATGAAAGGACAAGAGACATAGTATCTGCATGGGAAAATATATGAGTTTTTATTATCAATTAAATCGCTTTAAAAACACGGGAGAGTTTAAGGAAAAGTAATAACCTTGGATTTGTGGTTCATAACATATGCAAAGTAAAATGCATGACAACAAAAGCATAAAGGCAGGCAAGCAAGAAATGTGAAGAGGTATGACATCACTTGAAGGCAGGCTGTGGTAAGTTACAGATGTCTGCTCTAAAGCCTAAAGCAATCAATGAAATAACGAGAGAAAGAGTTATAACTAGTAAGCCAACAAAGGTGAGAAAATGGAATTATATACAAAACCATGTATAAGCTATGATAGAGTAATTGCTCTTCCAAGATTCTACCCTATAGTCATGTGTACAAGAATGATGACTGTAGCATTATTTGTAATAGGAAAAGCATAGTACCAAATTAATTGCAAAAGTATATGGAAAGGGTTAAATAAAGACTAGTACAAACAGTGTAAGAAATTTCATTGGTAAAAGGAGTTTACAGGGTAAAGATGATGAGTCTACTCTTTCGTGAATTCCGAGATTCCCAGTGCTTTCCTCCAGAGATCCTCTCTGAGGCTCAGTGATTATCTGGACTTAGGTCCTCCTGTGTCAGGGGGCAGGAGCCTAATAGTGGAGCATGGGAGAGGATGCGCAGACTAGAAACCCTGGTACATCCTTTACATTCTAAAAGGGTGGGACGCGTCCCTGGGTGGGCTCGAACCACCAACCTTTCGGTTAACAGCCGAACGCGCTAACCGATTGCGCCACAGAGACACGAGGAGCCCTCTGTCCTCAGGCCCACAGAGAGCAAGCATGCCTACCAAGCTAGGCGGAGCCTCTCGCCTTTCCCAAGACAGCGGCGCCGGCTCCAAGCCTCGGACAACCGGAGAGGTGTAGTCCACGCAGCGTGTTTGTCCCGTGGGGAAACCGTGCGTTGGGCGATTCCGAAGGCAGAAGGGCAGCCGAGCGTCCCCACTGCGCATTGCTCCACACCCGCCGATGCCAGCGCCCCGGAGACGGCCGGGGCCTGAGCCGAGTGGGGCCCAAGGGAAGCTGAACGCCCGGTGGGCTCCGTGACGGTTCCCGGTTTGCTCCGCTTCCACCCGACCATCTGCCCTGCAGGTTTAGTAGGTGTGCTCGGTATGGCGGCAACGGGAATGAGATCAGGTCCAAAGAGAAACGTGAAAAGCAGCGAAAGCAAGCAAAGGCATGGATGAGACAGCGAGACCTCCCAGGAAACCTGTGAGGAGGCTCGGGCCAGATTCTGAGATGAGTTTTTTTATTAAGTAGCAGAATGGGGAGGGAGAATCGGAGAAGAGCATGAAAGAGAGAAAAGCACGGACATCTGTAGGTGTCCAAGAATAAAACAACAAAAACAGTGTTAATATATTTATGTCAAGAAAGTCACCTGCAGGCCTGTGGTGCATTGTGATTGTATAGTGGATAACACTGCATAGCGGCTGCAGCAACCTCAGTTCAAATCCAGGCTATAGCAAGGTAGTGTCTATGACCTGTCTTTCCATTTGCTTTTTTTTTTTTTTAATTGACCTATAGTTGATTTACACTGTTGTGTTCATTTCAGGTGTACAGCCAAGTGATTCAGCTATACATACATATCTATCTTTTTTTTCATATTCTTTTTCCTTATAGGTTATTCCAAAATATGAAGTATAGGTCCCTGTGTTATACTGTAGGTCCTTGTTGGTTATCTATTTTATATATAGCACTGTGTATATCCCAAACTCCTAATTTATCCCTCCCCCCCTTTCCCCTTTGGTAACTGTAAGTTTGTTTTCTACCTCTGTGGGTCTAGTTCTGTTTTTTGTTTTTTAGTTCTGTTTTTTATATAAGTTCATTTGTATCGTTTTTGTTTTGTTTTGTTTAGATTCCACATATAAGCGATATCATATGATATTTGTCTTTGTCTGGCTTACTTCACTTAGTATGATAATCCCTAGGTCATCCATGCTGCTGCAAATGGCAATATCTCCTTTTTATGGCTGAATAATATTCCATCCATTTGCTTTTAACGCCAGCACCAGCTATGCCCCTTAGCAGTGGTTGGAGAGCAGAGTTTGCCGCTGGCCGCAGAGCACAATGCTGTGAGAAGGAGTAAATCCCACAGTGCACAAACCCGCGGGCGCCAGTCAAAGTGAAACCTAGGATGGTTCCTTGTCTCACTGTTGAGCAGAACATATCCCCAAAGTTGAAATACCGCCTCTCAAGGAGCCTTGTCTATAGCTTGCACTAACGAAATGACATGGTGATTGCCCTTTTTTCCAGTAAAGATATTTCAAATATCAGTGGGATTTTTTTACACTAAAGGAGAACGAGTTCTTAATGAGTTTACAATAAAATGCAAACTAGTTGTCATGGTCTACACCAACCTGCCTTCATCCACCATCCACTGATTTTTATGGGAACAGTAAATCATTGAACTATAGTTCACATAGTGTAAAAAGCACAAATCTTTAGGGCATAGGCACAGTTTGTTGAAATCTGGCAAATGTAATCGCCACCCAGATCAAGTTATAGAAAATTGCCATCATCCTAAAAATGTCACTTGAGCCCCTTTCTAGGCAATTCCTACACTAGATCACTTAGTTAATTACTATTCTGAAGTTTATTGCAGTAGATTACTGTTGCCTGCTCTTGAAATTCAAATGAATGAATGTACATTTTTGGTAACTGACTTTTGTTTCACGCAACATTTTGTTCATTAAACATATTCATATTATGTATACCACTTATTAATTTTGGTATTATTGGAGTAATTTTGGTGGGGGGGGATTGGTGTTAATTGGTGTTCTTGATGAATATTCTTGGTGTTTTGATGAATATTCCATATCAATCTTTTTGTATACTTGTGCATTCATAGAAGTATTGCAACTGCTGGGTCATGGAGTAGGTACAAGATGAACTTGTGTCAACAGTATTTTAGAATGATTTCAAACCAACTATACTACAGATGCAATTGCTCCACACTTGTGTCAGCATTTGGAGCACGAATTCTTTTAAGTTACTGCCATGCTGGAGGGTGTGTAATGATACCACCTTATAGTGTTAATGCTTATTTCCCTGATGAGTAAAAATGTCAAGAAGATTTTCTTATAACTTCTGGTCATTAAAATATCTACCTTTGTGATCCAGGAAGACCCCAACTTAGCCTCCCCAGGAAAAGGAAACGGGGTGGTGTGGTCGGTCGCTGCCGTGCAGATGGATCCTCCGAAGCATCTCTCAGAGACGGAGACCCAGGCTCGAGGTGTTCCGAGTGGCAACAGGTTCAGATCCAATGACTGGCCCAGCAACAGCGGACGTGCTGGGTCTCCCAGGCCTTTGCCATCTCCATGCACTCGTCAGTTGAGTGAGGGCAGAATATATTTTTAAAATATTCTCTTTCAATCCATTCATTCACATTCATTTCCCTGAGTAATTTGAGTTTCCAATTCATCTCACTACCACAAGGGAAAACTGTTATCGGTGACATAAGCAGAAGGTAGGTGTAAAAATCAACACCAGAATATCAATAGGATGGTGATCTAGGTAAATGCCCCAACTTCTCCAGCTACTGTTGTTTTGAATCCCCGTGGTCTCTGTCAGGCAATGGGCACGTTTTCCCTTTTCCCTTGGACGCTCGCTCAGAAGACCTGTTAGGATAAATGTTATGTCCACTGTAAGGCAAGAGGAGGGGGAGTGGGGTGGACCAAGCCAGCAGAGGCAACAGTAGATGAGACAGCACAGTGGCTGCGGGTGTCTGTGATTCTGGAAAGGCGGTCAGTCTGGTGGGCGGGCGCGTGTGTTCTGCGTGTGGGGGGAGGGGCGGGGGGATTGGGAGATCTTCGCTAGAATTTCTTTGCGGAGAGTGGTTTGGTTCGGGTGGAGGGGAGGATGATGACCCTGAGTGAGAGATGGTGGCCTGTTGGGTATGTACTTAGAGTTACCTGGCAGGAGAAGTACCATGATCTTGAAGGTGCTTTCTCCAGGGCAAAGTCTTGTCCATTGCCTTCGTGACGTGCTGACCTCTGTGATTTCCCTACTAGTGGGAAACTCGACTTCAGAATCTCTGCTTGATAATACCCAGATAGTAAAAAGTGTATATTCATTTACGTGAATTTGAAGAAAGAACAAGCTTAACCTGAGGGGTGGACATCAGAATAGATTAAAGTAGCAGGGGATGGGTAGGCATTACCTGGAAAGTGTGTCAAAGGGCTTCATCCATGTATCAAAGTGTTTCATCCATACTTGGTTGGTAAAAATTTTCTATGTCGTGATCCTCGTGATGATTTCACATCAAATAGCTGTCCGTTAATGATTTGTGCGTTTCGTTCTGTTAATACACCTAAATAATTTCCTTTTTGGATAAATATTGGCAGTCACATGTCTGAGAACCCAGTGTAGACCACTACCGGGTGTAAGAAAAGGGAAAGCAGACGCCAGGTGTAAGGGTAATGCCATGACTCGGATTCGAACCGAGGTTGCTGCGGCCACAACGCAGAGTACTAACCACTATACGATCACGGCGCGCCATATTCCAAGCGACAACAACTACCCTTGATGTATGTCATGTGACATAAAAGGATTCCAGTCACTGCACCGCTTTATTCTTGGAAATTGCAGGTATTCGTATTCTCTCTCATGCCCGAGCGAGCACCGGTTTCCCCTCTTTTCTTTTCAATTCTGATACATGATGATAGAACAAAAGAAAACCAAAAACCAATTCTCATCTCCCCAGATCCGGCACGTGCTTTCTGGGAAGTCTCGTTGTCCTCGTCCCCACCTCGCCGGCTTCTTTCCCGCCTCTTGCGTTTGCCCCTTTGGACCAACACTCCGCACCCCCTGGTTCAGGCTCCCGCCCCACCGATCATGGCTGAGCAGAGGGAGGGCAGCGCCCCCGGCGCAGAAGATCGGGTGAAGGCGGAGCAAAGAACAGAAAGAACCATTACGAGCCCATCGGGCACTCAGCTTCCCTTGGGCCCCACTCGGCTCAGGCCCGGGAGCGTCTCCGGGGCGCTGGCATCTGCGGCTGGTGTGGAGGAAGGCACGGCGGGGACGCTCGGCTGCACTTCTGCCTTCAGAATCGCCCGACGCACGGCTTTCCCACGGGACGAACGCGCTGCGTGGACTCCACCTCTCCTGTTGTCCGAGGCTTTGGAGCCGCCGCCGCTGTCCTGGGAAAGGCGAGAGGCTCCGCCCAGCGTGGAAGGAGTGATTGCTCATCCAGGGGGAAGCGGGGAAAATAATGTTCCTTTGTCTCTGTGGAGCAATGGGTTAGCATGTTCGCGGTTAATCGAAAGGTTACTGCTTTTTAGGAAATACTCAAAGGCATTGTGGGTTTTTCCTACTCTGAGCATCCTTTCCGGAAAAGGCTCCGCCACTAGGACCCTCCTGTATGTGTCTGGTGCATAAGAGGAGTGCCTAAGCCAAGAGCATCGAAGAAGCGATTGCCAAGAAAACAAATCACTGGGAGTCCAGAATTTCCTGAAAGAGTGCAACTAGCAACTGTATCTCTTCACATTTCTCTTCTGCCTGTCTTTATTGCTATTGTTGTCATGCATTTTACTTTGCATATGTTATAAACCCCACAATCCATCGTTATTTTAAAAAATCTGTTCCACGTTTCTAAAGAGATTTAAATAAGAAAAAATCTTATATTTTTCCCATGCTGATACCATTTCTGTTTTCCTTCATCCCTTTGTGCACATCCAGACTTCCATCTGGTGTCAGTGTTGTTCTTCCTGGAGGACTCCTTTAACATTTCTTGTGATGTGGGTCTGCTGGTGATGAAGTCTTTCAGCATTTGTATGTCTATAAATGTCATTATTCACCTTCATTTTTGAAAGACTCTGGGGGGGAGTCATAAAATTCCACCTTGCCTTTTTTGCCTTCAGTCCTTTAAAGAGGCTGCTCCACTGTCTTCTCACTTTCACTGCTTCTGATGAGAAATCTGACATTTATTTTTGTTTCTGTATGTACCCTATCTTTTTCCTCTGGTCCCTTCGGAGATTTTATTCTTTTTCAATGAATTTGAGCAATTTAATTATGATGTGACTAGATGCGGTTTTTTCATGTTTCTTGTGCTCATTCATTTTGTTCGTTTGGCTCATTGGATCGGTGGGTTTATAATCTCTACTACGACTGGAATTTTCTGACATTGTTTCTTCGAAGATTGTTTCTTCTCCCTATGTATTTTCAGGGACATCAGTCACGCATGTATCAGGTCTTTTAACGTTGCCCTACCACTCAATGACACTATGTTCATTAAAAACATTTTTTTTTGACAGTGAGTTTCATTTTGGATCTTGTCAATTGTTCATGGCTTTGTGTTCCTTAATCTTTTTTTCTTTTTTTCCTGCAGTGTGTAATCTGCTGTTCAATCTGGTGAACTTATTGTCTTAGATGTTATAGTTTTCATCTCTAAAGTTTAATTTTGGCCATTTTTGTATGTTCCACATTTCTAGTTAACTTTTTGGACATATGTAACAGTCATGATAACTGTTTGAAGTCCTCTCTGCTGATTTTTACATCACGTCAGTTGTGGTTCAGTTTTGACTGATTGATTAGTCTCCTCCTTATGCATCATATTTTCCTGCCTCTTTACATTCCTGGCATTCTTTGATTGGATACCAGACATAGTCAAAGTTTCCCTTCTTGGGCACTGGCTATTTTGGTATTCCTATAAAACTTCTTGAGTTTTGTTCTGGGGTACAGTTAAGTGACTTGTAAACAGTTTGATCCCTTTGGATCTTGCTTTGATGATCTTTTAGGTAGGTCAGTCCAGGGCTGATTATTCCCAACACTGAAACAAGAGTTTCCTGGATGTTCTTCCCAATAGCCCATGAATTATGTGTAGTCCAGTCTGGCTGGGGGGAGCAAGTACAGTTGCCTGTCCTGAGTGAGCACCAGGCATTGTTCCATGATCTTTTTAAAAGTTTCTTTCCTTGGCCTCAGGCAGTGTCTTCATAAGTATACCCTGCTCATTACTCTGCTGAGTACTGGAGGGAGACCTTTTCATATCCCTGCATTCTCTCTCTCCCTCTCTCTCTTATCACTGGATCTTTGTCCTGTGAACTCTAGCTGCCTTGCTCTCCGCCAACACTCAGCTTCATCTCTACAGTCCAAGGAATTGGCCTCAGATCCCCCTCCTGGGGCCCAGCCTGGAAAATCTCTGAAAGCAGTAAGCTGGACCAATGGCAGGACTCATCTTGTTTGTTTCTCATCTCTCAGGGGTTGCTGTCCTTTGCTGCCCGATTTCCAGTGTCTTGAAAACCAGTATTTCATGTCTTTTGTCCTTTTTTTTCCCTTTAGGGGTGAGGAAAAGGGGGAGAGTGAGATTTAGTCAGGAGGGTAAATCTGATTTCTGTCACTCCACCTTTGTCAGAAGCTGAAGGCATCTCTTTATGTTCCTATTTTTACTGTAATAGGTGGGCTAATTTATATTCCAGTGTATTTTTCCAACTCAAGGAAAGAGCCTTTTTCTTCATAGTCTTGCCATCACAACAAACTTTCTGTACATCTATCTGTTACTCTAACAAGGGGAGTGGTGCCCTACTGACTCAACTAAGTGGGAGGTACAATAGAAGGACAATGTGGGCATTACCCAGAGATACCATATTGCATATGTTCAGCAGCTATATTCTCAAGATGTTTGGAAAGTCTTCCAATAATTGTAATTGTTTTCAGTGGTGACCTACTTAACTGAAACCAGAGAAGACCAGCCAGAATGACTCTGGATTGCTTCCTGTCAAGCAGCTTATCAGTTAGAGAGGAAAAAAAACACAAAAAAACAAAAAGCACTGGTCCCAGACATTTATTCCTCTTCCCTTTTCTTTATAAATTCCATATTTGCTTTGGTTGGATGCACACGATCTAATGACTGGTCTCCCTCCTATACCAGGGTGCATTTGCATGCCCATGACTGTCTTTATCTGATTTCTTGACAGTATGTGGCTACTTCTGGAAAAATTATCCCATTTGAGACAAATTGTTGCAACCTACAGAATTCTGCACCCGATAATGCCTCTTGTGCAAACCTGGATCCTTAAAGTTACTGGTTCAACTTCCATTGATTCCTCTGTTGAATCTCATGAGCAAACAAGAGCTCTTTGGTTTTTGCATACTAAATCTAGGATGTTTCTAGGTTCTAGGATATTTCCCTGTCTCTCTCTTTGAGTGTTTGCCTATCTGTCTCTCTCTGTCCCTTATACTCAAGGCAGCTGTGGATCTTACCCACTTTCTTCTCCTCCTCTTCAGCTTTCCAGGACCTTGCATTAGGATGCCTTCAATCAGCAAGCACTTATTAGGTGCTTACGGCACCAGACCCTTCTACAGGAGAGATGCTGCATCAGGAGCAAACTCAAGGTCCCTGCCCCTACTGCATCCATATCTGGATGACTCCACATCTGGAGTCATCAAAAATAAGAATCACAGCGGGAGCAAAGCCTGTCATGTCTTTCCCAGGCTTATCCACCTGCCAGAGCCTAAGGGCACCAGCAGTGAGTGAAACAAGAGATGCATAGCATAGGGGAAAATGGGTGACTTCAGATCTAGAAGGCAAGTAACCAAGAATCAGGATTTTTAAAAAAATATACAAGGACCTCAGGTAAACAACAGGTCCTTACTTCCTGGCTTAGACAGCCCATGTGTTTTACACTTCTTCAAGTGACATGATGGCTACATTCACCAACATCTCCTAAAGGTTCCCACACATCTTAATCTTTTAACCTATGGCCACTCTATAATCTATAAAAATATGAGGCAGCATATTAAAACAGTGTTTTGTTATTTCTACGTTAATTAGAAATTCTCCAGGCAAAGATTACACATTAATTAACTCAATTTAGTATCAGTCAAAGAACTTAAAGATAATGATAGATCTTAAAATCGCAAATTGAGCTGAATTGTAACAGAGAAATGCAAGTTGGAATCACATATTAGATGATACCTAAAAACATTTACCCCAAAATTGTAAGTGGAATAATTAAGTCACTATGATTTCTAGAATTATAAGAGTTAATCTTCATTTAAAAGATATTATATGGTATATTTAATTTACTGGAACACAATTTTTTTAAACTTTCATTGGAGTATAGTTGATTTACAATGTTGTGTTAGTTTCAGGTGTACAGCAAAGTGAATCAGTTATACATATACATATATCCACTCTTTATTAGATTCTTTCCCCATATATGTCATTACACAGTATTGAGTAGAGTGGAACACATAATTTTAAATTTTGTAAACATAAATATTTATTGGAATTAAAGTTTCCTTAAGGGATACTAAAACCAATACAGGAAATTTAGGGAGTTCACTTTTATTAGGATTTTGAATAGAAAATAAATCCAAGACTTATACAAATTAGAATACTGTGCCACACATATTTTCCACATTCTTAGAAAATCTGGAAGACAACATAAAGTAGTTTCTAGACCAAAATTATTAACCCACTGTGATGCATAAAAGGAGTCCTCTCTGGAAGTATGATAGAACATAAATATTTTCTATGCAATTATACATCAATTATTAGAATTCTCTACAGTATTAAAAGTATTCGAGATTCATCCTAATTGTCAACCTGAATTTGTTTTCTTGTACCTAGCATGGAAAGCACTAACTTATCTAAAGCGAAACCTTTTTTCTTTTTCTGAGTTACATTTCAGCAAAACAGAAAGTTCAAGGAAAAAAAAAAAAACTAAAAAACCCATGGTTGCTATCCACTGGGATCCTGGCAATAGAAGTTGGATCACTACCTCACTTTGCAGGGAGGCGCAATGAAATATGTACAGTAAACCGGGATGCCTCTGAGCGTGGATTCAGACTGGACTTGGGACTGGGTCAAGGCCAGGACAAGACACGACTAAGCATTATTATCACTGGGCAGCCAACCACCTGACAGCGCCCATGCAGGCAATTCTGGAAAGCTCTTGAGAATACTCCCCCTCCCTTGGACGCATTTCCCATCTGGTCCTCTCATCCTCCCACTCACCACAGGGAAGGATTCGTCACCTTTGTGTCCTGTCAGAACCCTTTACGCTCCGTGCAGGGCACAGAGATCCAGGCAACAGCCAAGGGGCAGCTGCACTTCCCAGAAGGGCCTTTCCCGAGGTAGGCGGTTCCAGCGCTCAGGCTGACCCAAGACCCCACTGCCCGCCAAGGCAACCGGGAAGGAGACCGGAGGGCAGCCGGTCCGGGGGGATTCCTACTAGCACAGAACGTGCCTGGCCTGCACTTCGGGGGGAGCTGAATAAAACTCCTCTTGAAGCTTCTCTACAGCCGGAAGAGAACGGATTTCAGGTTCCTGAAAGGGCAAGGGGGCCTCCTCGCGAGGACAGAGGCTTGCTTCCCCTGGTCTTGGAGGACAAGTCCCGCAGAAGCTGCCTTTGAGAGACACGCCAAACGAAAGGAGCAATCTTGAGTGGAGAGGTCTGCAAGGAACTCTCAAGTGGTGTCGCCATTCTTATGTACGGAGAGAGAGTGAGAAACCCAACGTGGGAAAATGTTTACTGTGCACTTACCTACAGAATGTACGATGTTACTCCTCTTGCAACTTTCTTGTATGTTTCAAAGGGCTTTGGTTTTGGTTCTTAATGAATGTTTGGAACTCGAGTCTCCGATTCTCTTGGGATGAAAACGCGGTAAATAAGACTTCGGGTTTGTAACATGCAGGGGGCAAAGAGCCGAGGCGAGAGCCGGCCAGCCCAGGCTGTTCATTACATCTCACGTCCTCCAGCCTGCGCGATGTCAAGGACCCTGAGGCCGGCACTCGCCGGCATTTGGGGACTCAGTGCAGAAGCTCTTCTGCCTCTGAACCTTGAAGCAAAACACAGCTCTGGTCGGGGCAGGAAGAGGAAGACTCCTGCCAGTGGAGACGCTGAAGGGGAAAAGAACGAAAAAAAATTTTGCAGGGGTTTCCCTGACCGGGAATCGAACCCGGGCCGCAGCGGTGAAAGCGCCGAATCCTAGCCACTAGACCACCAGGGAACCATTAAGGAGCCCCGACGTAGCGTCTCCAGGTGAAAATTGTAAAAGTCAAGACTAAACTTCAGAGACCCGGAGAGCAGGAACGGAGATTTCCCAGAAGCCCAGGGCTGAATGCAGCTGTGCAAGGCTCCCAGCCCTTGCCCGGCTGCTCATCACCCTTCACCTCTCCAGCCTTGGGCGACGCCTTGGGCCCTGAGACAGGACACAGGGTCCGTCCTGGTCTAGCTTCAGCGCTGTGTGCTGCCGAGCCAAGGTCCTGCTCTCTTTCTGAACCTCGCTTTTCCCTTGAGTCAGGCGCCGACTGGGGTGTCAGCAGGTGATGGGCGGATCCGTCCACTTCCTGATCTCTGCCCTGGCTCTGGGGGCTCTCCTGGAGACGGCACCGGTACGGGCTCCTTCCCCTCCGCGACCGGCTCAACTCGTGGAGGCTGACGTTGTTCATTTCCGTGTCTTTGGCTCGGGTCCCCGGTGCACAGTCGGGTTCGGTCTCTTTTGTGGCGTCACGCAGATCAAACTGTTGCGTCGGTGTGCCGAGGTGGGGGAAAGCCAAGTGTGCTTCACAGGGATGAGCTCCTTGGTTTTCAGAGACATAACTCGTGTGAACATGTGGAAGAGGTTTAGGCGCCTGCTTAGTAGGTGAGGGGATTTCCGGATGTAAAACTGACCCGAAGTCAGCCTTGTCCTTTGCCCACTTGGATTCGCTGGCTGTGGCCTGCGCTCCACGGTGCCTCCGAGCAGAGAAAGGCGGGCGGGTTCCTGGTGCTGAGCAGGCTCTCAGGCAGTAAGGGAACTCCTGGCCTGTACCTTGGGGATGGAAACTGAGGCTGCGCCCGCCGCCTCACCCCCTGCCTTTCGCCCGTTTTGGTTTTTGGAATGGGAAGGTAAAAGCTTCAGAAAGGAAGGACGTTTGTTTCCGCCCGGTTTCGAACCGGGGACCTTTCGCGTGTGAGGCGAACGTGATAACCGCTACACTACGGAAACACGGCGGCTGCTGCCGCTTAGTGGCACATCCCTGGAATGCGTAGGTCCTGCCACCACTATCCTAGTCGCCAACTTTTTAAACTGCAGAATGAACCTTGAAGCCCCGAGATCTCTCAGGCAAGGAGACTGCGGCTTCCGAGAGGCCCTGCTTTCAGGGTTCCTCGCCTGGCCCGAAGGGAGGACCCCCGAGCCTCCCACAGTCGGCCTTCGGGCTCCCGCACCGACCGCCGAGTCCTCGGATCCACGGCTATGCCCCCGAGTGCAGGGGTCGCCCCCGCTGCTGACTCCTCAGCTCCCAGAAGCCGCGGGAGCCGGGGGTTCGGGCGAGTGCCCTTTGGGCCTAAGGGGAAGAGGTAGAGAATTAGGTTCATTCCAGTGAGCTTCTCTCTCTCTGGAGCGGATCCTGTGGGTCCTAGCTGCATTTCTCCAAAGCCTTCAAACAGTATTCCTTTCATCCAGACTGGATTGGGTCGTCTTCAGGGTGAATGCTAGCTTGCTACAAACACTCCGTCATACCTGAAGGAGGAAATCTACAACTCCCAGGTAAATTCTATTTTCTTCCTTTGATTTCTTCAAACAACAACCACCAAAAAGACAGGTCACTGGTACATACTTGCACTTTTCTTATAATACTTAAGGTATGTCTGACTATCTATGAAAAGCTCTTGCTATAGAAACATGTGCAAGAGATTGTCTACCATGAGCTAAACGATCGTCATGCCTGCCCAAGGTCCAAGAATCTGATGAAGCTGGATCCAGTCCCCCACTGCCTTTAGATCACCAGTTCGATCACCACCCAAAGCAACCAATTTCCCAGATGCAGGTCACTAATATGAGGGAGAAGAGGTCAGCTAAACATTTAAACAATCGCAGTTTGTTCTGGGGAATGTTGAAAGTCAGCAGTGGTACAGTTAGAAGGGGAAATAAAAGACTTCATAATAACGATAATACCAGCTTGCTCGAGCTTTACTCAGTGACCAGCACTGTTCCTCAGTGCTTTACTGTGGAATCACTTACTAAGTCCACATTACAACCCTGGAAGATAGTGTAGGACTTTACCACCCCTTGTTGCAGATGAGAACACTGAGGCACTGAAAAGCTGAGCTAACCTTTCCAGGGTCTCACACACCTCCCCCCGCCCCCATGACAGTGAGAGCCAGCACTCAGACCCAAGCAGTTTGCCTCCAGAGCCCCTCCCCTTGGCCACCATGCTCACGGGTAACTGAGAAAACTTCACTGAGATTTGCATCCCTTCCTTGTTCAACCTCCAATATATCAAAAGGAAGAGAAGATTGAAAGGTAGGCCTACAAACCTCCCCAAACTCATTCATGAAATGAAGAAGAAGAGGAGAAAGAGTAAACAGGACCATTGGAGAAGCAACGACGTTAGACGCAGAGGGAATGACGATGCGTTTGTTAAACACATACTAACTGGAAACTGTCTCTTTAAAGACTAAGAAGGACCTATCTTCCAACCATTTAAGGCCTAAACTTTCCCGTTCCCTGGCAGTCTCCACCCAAGAATAGATTTCCAAGCTACCAACATAGTGTATACACATGTGAATATGAAAATCATACTTCAACATTAGTAGTAAAGAGATTATTTTTGAATTTAAAAAAATATTTTTAATACAGCAGGTTCTTAATAGTTATTTTATATATATTAGTGTATATATGTCAATCCCAATCTCCCAACGCATCCCACCACCACCAACCCCTCTGCCGCTTTCCCCCCGTTGGGGTCCATATGTTTGTTCTGTACATCTGTATCTCTCTTTCTGCCCTGCAAACCGGGTCATCTGAACCATTTTTCTAGGTTCCACATATATGCGTTAATATACGATATTTGTTTTTCTCTTTCTGACTTACTTCAAGTAGTAAAGAGATTTTGAATGAGTTAGCTCACATGGTTACTAATAAAAATGGGAAACAGTTATTAGGATGTTGTCATTAAACAAAGACAGGATTTATAAAAAGAGCCAGAAAAGAGAAGAGAGGAAACACACACACACACACACACACACACACAGACACACAGACACACACACACAAAGCCTGAGAAAGGGGAGTTTTCCCTTTCCTGGAGGAACAGAGAGCTGAAAGCCATCAAACAGCTTATCAGGAGGGTTTAATCTAGTGAAGTTCCGAGCTAATCAGGTAAACGCTTTTGGCTATGTGTGGATGCTCAAAAATTCTTGAGAGTTTAGTGGTGAAATGCATGTGGCGGCTATTCTTTGTGTACTACCTGCCAGTGTCCCCCTTTGGCACCTGTGAGTTAGTTAAGCCTGATTGAACTACTTTCCTCATCAGAATTTCTCAAGTTCATATACCGCCCACATTCCTTTACTCATATTTATTCTTCAAAGAGCAGATTTGGTCATGAACACTTGGTTCTCTCTTTGACACAGTATTAACAGTGGAATGTCAGCTTAAGGTAATGGTTGTGAGCAGCATATGCGTAAGTAGTCAGATATCCGATAGTGAAGGGAAGCCAAAAATCTGAGGACAGCAAAAATATCACAGTAACTACTTTGAACTTACTTTCCCTCCTAGCCCAGGACAAAGCAGAAGAAAAAGTATCAACATCACTTTACCAATAACCAAGTGGCATTAAACTTTAAAACAATGAGGCATAATATGCATAAAGTACAAAGAGTGTACACTTCCCAAACCATCCCCAGTGTACACCAACCTGAATAACTTTTGAAGCAACCTAAATAACTAAGGTATGCAAAATTACCAGACCACAGAAGGCTTCCTCATGACTCTTCCCATGCAAGAGCTCAGAGTAATCACACACATACCCCTCCCAACCTCTCTGCCTGTTACTTTCACATAAATTGAATCACAGGGCATGCACTGGGTTTGGGGGGATGGAGGGGCATGGGTCTGACTTCTTTCACTCAACATTATGTCTATGAAATTTAACCCTATTTTTCACGTAGTTCTTTGTCTCTGTGTGTATGCCTTGTAAGAATATAACTCCACATAGTTTTGAACTGTTGGACATTTCAGTAGTTTCCAGTTGAGGATATTCTGAAATGGTACGAACATTTTTTTATGACTTTTGGGGGACATACACATTTTTCTAGAGCACCCCATTCCAACAGAATAATGCCAGTGTTGACTTTCAAAATAATACTTTTGGGGGTTTCCCTGGGTGCGCATTGGTTAAGAATCCGCCTGCCAAGGCAGGGGACACGGGGTCGAGCCCTGTTCCGGGAAGATCCCACATGCTGTGGAGCAACTAAGCCCGTGCACCCCAACTACTGAGCCTATGCTCTAGAGCCCGTGAGCCACAACTACTGAGCCCTCATGCCACAACTACTGACGCCTGCCCGCCTAGAGCCCGTGCTCCGCAACAGGAGAAGCCACCACAATGAAGAGCAGCCCCCAATCACTGAAACTAGAGAAAGCCCTCGCCCAGCAACGAAGACCCAACGCAGCCAAAAACAAATACACAAAATCAATTTTAAAAATTTAAAAAAATAAAAATATATAAAAGTTGGGGGGGGGGTTTGTTTTTTGTTTTTTTCCAGCAAAAAGCGTTTATTCAGGAATAGCGGAAGAATGGCAATTCAGGACAAGCAAGCTATAGCAAAAGCCATAGGCAGGTCCCACGAACAAAGGAGAGGAAGGAACCTTATTTTACAGAGAGAGAGGAGGAAGCTGAGGGAGGTTGTTTTGAACCCAAGTCCACTGGAGAAAAGTGAAAGTTCAGGGTGATGACGGTTTCTCCTTGCCAAGTTGCTGATTTCCTGCAGGAGATGCAACGAATATGTTTTTCTGTTGGGGCCTGTAATCGATGATTCTTCCTGTTGATGCTTCTTCTGTTTGGGTTTGTAATTGACGATACTTCCTGTCTTTGAACTTGAGTGGTACCCCATGAGAGCTCCCACTTCTGGTCTCCCGACTTCATCTGAGTGACGTTTCCCTTTATTAGTTTTCAAACCTGTCACAAGGAATTTTGAATTTTCTATTTTAATCTATTTTAATGTTTTAGGAGACTTACTACATCAAAATATTATCATTACAACCTGTGGCCCTAGCAACTTTCAAGTGTTCAGTAGCTACATGTGGCTTGCACCTATCATATTGGAGAGCACAGGTCAAAGGTATAGCACAGCTAAAAGTACGGTTTCTGGGCCACAGCATATAACTGTGTATGTATGACCCTCAGTGGATGCTGCCAAATTTTCTTCCAACCTGTGGAACTTTTTTATACCCTTTTCAGAAATGAATACGAATTTCCAGTGCTCTCCATCCTGTCACCATTTGGTTTTGTTTGTCCTTTTTTGTTTTTTAAAGTAAGCTTTATTGAGGTGTAATTTACATAGGAAAACCTGCCACCATTAGATTATTCTACATTCTTTTCAATGATATCATTTCTTTGCCAAGCTGGATTTTGGTGCTTGCTGTGATAAAAAGCAAGTGCCATGCAAAAAATGAATGTGTAACAAGAAGCAAGGAGGCGCTTTGAGAAGGTTTCAGAAGCCGTGCAGTGCGCAGCATTAAGGTTATGATTCTGACGTGTCAGAGCAGTGAAAACACAAGCCACTCTACTGAACTTTTGTCAAGGGAACACATAAGGATAGCCACAGCACCAGCCACAAACCTACAAACTATAGAAATATATGTGAAGCCAGAAAACAACAGCATTCCCCAACGAAAGCACTGTTGTCGACCGACCTATCATGAATTTAGGGCAAACGGGAAGGACAAAGACAGAGAGAATTTGCAGGCCACCAAAGATGATTCGTTAATTAAATCAATTGACTGTTAGTCAAAGGATTGAAGTTAACTCTAGATCTTGAACTTGTAATTTAAGCTGACGCATGTTGGAACATGGGAATGTTGGAATCATATATTGGTATATGTGGAATCATATATTAGATGACGCCTAAAAATATTTACCAAAAATTGTAAGTGGAATAATTGAGTCGTCTGGTTTCTAGAGTTACAAGTATTCATTCCTCTTTAAAGATATTAGTATATTCAATGTAGTTGACTAGTATATTTAATATACTTCAACACATAAATTTAAATTTTTAGTCGTTGAAAACTTATTGGATACGTTTGCTTATTTAACCAGTACAACCAGTACAGGAAATTTAGGAAGTCCAACGTAACTCAGATTTTCAAGCCAAAATAAAGCCAAGACTTACATAACAGTATATTATACCACCATTATTTTCTACATCATAACATAATCTGAAAATACATATATAGTCGTTTTTAGACCAAAATGATTAAACCAATCTAATTTTTCTGAGTAACCTCGATAAAAGCACATGACATGACATAAACATTTTAAATGTCATTATATGTAAAATGTATAAATTATGTAAATTGCTTAAAAGTATTAAGGGTCATCTTTGTAATCCATTTCATTTCGTTTCTCACTGTTGTTCCGAGTTATCAAGACCATTAATTTAATCTACAGCTAAAGCTGTTATTGTTCCTTGTCACCAATTCCACAACAAAATTTTTCCTTACATAAATACCACATTGAAAGCATAAGTAGTAAAGCATTCTTCCCAGAAATTCTTAATTTTCTTATTTTAAATTTATACGAGTGATTATTACTTTCCTGAAATTAACTGGGGAACTGAGTTTTAATTAATTTAAATTTTTAGAGGCCTACTTTGTCTATTCTCGCCCAAGGAAGAGAAAGTATATTGTTTTGCTTCTGAGAAGATATATTTAAAGGGAAAAAAATTCATCAAACTAGTGGGCATTATTTAAGGTGAAAGCAGAGGCAATGATAGGTTTTAACAGCAACTGACAGTGAGGGAAACAAAATGAAATAAGTAAGCCACATTAGGTCCTTGAAGGAAGCTCATTAATGAAACTCGGAGTCATTCTGTGATATGCTTTTGAGTCTCCAGGGTATGTATCTGTGCATGAAGTCATTGCTCCTCATCCATTTTTATTAAGGACCGAACTGGCTTACAGTTCTGGAGGGTTTAAATCTTGATTTGTAGGGTTGTCACAAGTGCTCATGTTGCTGACTTTGTTGCTTGTTTGTAATGCTATGTCTCTCCTCTGCTTTCTGTAGTCTGATTTCAGCCATCCCTGAAGGACATTTGTTTGAATTTTTTCAGTTATTTAGAACCTTGAGTATACCAATGAAAGAAAGCTGCCTATTCCGTGCTAAAACTTCAATATTCTTCCTGTATTAATCCCCCTTATTAATGTTGAGTTCCTTATG
The DNA here is from genome assembly GCF_009873245.2 of Balaenoptera musculus. Lineage (NCBI taxonomy): Eukaryota > Metazoa > Chordata > Mammalia > Artiodactyla > Balaenopteridae > Balaenoptera > Balaenoptera musculus. The sequence goes on along the minus strand of NC_045785.1, from coordinate 107,908,827 downwards.
AGGGAACCATTGCATATGAAGATCGTCCTTATTGTAGCTACTACACTGTTGCAGTTATTGACAAGGGTTGCCTGGGCCCACGTGGTTTTTAGCAAATAGTGGAAAGACAA
>NC_045785.1:106816856-106820654 GCF_009873245.2 Balaenoptera musculus | reverse complement strand
AGACCAGGGCTTGAACTCGTGTCCCCTGCATTGGCAGCAGATTCTTAACCACTGTGCCACCAGGGAAGTCCTGACAATCTCTCTTTTAATTGATGCATTAGAGCACTCATATTTAAAATGATTATTGATATCACTGGATTAATATCTACTATATTTGTAATTGTTTATTATTTATTGAAGTAGGTCTTTTATCTTCCCCTCTTTTTCTGTCTTCTTTGATTTTTAACTGAGGCATTTTACATGATTCTATTTTATCTCTTCTGTTAGTATACCAATTACACTTACTTTGTCAATTTTTTTAGTGGTTGCTCTATAGTTTGCAATATATATTTACAATTAATTTGCTAACTTTGTCGTGTTAGTGCAGGTATCTTAGAGTATTCTCAATTCCTCCCTCCCATCTCTTATTACATTTTTCTCTTGTGTTTTACTTTATTTTTTTATTTACTAAATTAATATATGTTGCTTCTTGTTTAACCCTTTACATTTCTCTCTGGCTGACATGCACAAAAGAAGAGAAACTGGCAGGGCCCAATGCTCATAGAGTTAGCAAAGGCAGGTGAGAAATTTCTAGAAGTAAAATGGTATATGGTTCTGATCTAGAATAACCTTTACATCAATAGGATTTAAAACTTTTCATTTGTGAACCACTTAAATAGGCAAAATATGTGACATCTCATCCATCCATTTTCTGAAGGAAGAACTTGGTGATAACAAATTTGAAAGGAACAAAATATACATGATGCTGTGAACATTTTCCTAGTAGCTCTTATGAATCAGTTATTTACTTTATAAGTAAAGAATATCCTTATAAATCAAGGGCCCTAGAGATATAAAAATTGCCTAGAAATTTGATTATACTTACATTGAGTGTATACTACAGCTTTCTTAAATGGCAGAACTTTAAAGTAGTACACTGGCTTCTCTTCAAGCTCGTTGATTCTCCCCTCAGCAATACCCAGTTTAGTGATGATAAGCCCATCAAAGGCATTCTTCATTTCTGTTACAGTGTTTTTGATTTCTAGCATTTCCTTTTGATTCTTTCTTAGAGTTTCTTTCTCCCTTCTTACATTACCCATCTGTTCTTGCATGTGTTCTACTTTTTCCACTAGAGTCCTTAACCTATTAATCATAGTTATTTTAAGTCCTCACTTCAATAATTCCAAAATATGTATCATATCTGAGTCTGATTATGATGCATGCTTTGTCTCTTCAAACTTTTAATTTTTTTTTTTTTTTTTTTTTGGCTTTTAGTGTGCCTTGTAATTTTTGTTGAAAGCAAGACATATGTACTGGGTAATGGGAACTGAGGTAAATGGTCTTCAGTGTGAGGTTTTATGTTAATCTAGCTGGGAGTTGGGCTGCTAAATGTTTGCTATAGTTATCAGTGCCAGATCCTTCAAATTCCTCTGTCCTTCTTTTGGCCTCCTCCTTAAATATTAACTATATCTTGCAGCTCTTTCAACTGTAATCTGTTGTTGTTACTCTGAAGCCCTATTGCTATGGTGGTAAGGTATGGGGAGAAAAAGCATAATAATCTTGTAATTAATCTCAGTGTTTTATTGGGCTGGTGTTTCTAGGCTGTGACCTCCACAAGTGTTTTTTCAGCTTACCCTCAGGTGACACAGGTAGGCAAAAGGTGGCTGAAGTTGGGGGAATGTCCTTTTCTCTAGGTGCGATAAAGCTCTGATAAAGTCTTTGTCCTTGGTGAGTAGACTTTTTGTTATGGAGAATGCTTGGGGCATATTCCAAAAAAGTTACTTTTCCCCTCTCCCTGCCAGCGCCTCAGGATATTTTTTTCTTGGCTCTTCATCACGAAGACCTGGTGGGGTTTCTAGAGGGAACACCCATGGAAATGTGGAGACACCGCTAAGACTGTATCCCCCAGGAGTTTCTCATTCTCACACTAGATCACACTCAGCCTCCATCAATTCATAAAAATTACCATTTAGTTGTTCCTACCAGTTGCTGGCTGCAGAAGCTTGTGCTCCAGGTAAGCAGATCTCAGCTGTGATTCTCTATTTTTGCCTGTCTCTCCAGATTTCAGTGTGGCAGTTTGCCCTACAACCTCAATTCTTTCATGGGTCTAAGATAAGTCACTGATTACACTGATTTGTTTAGCTTCTACTTTATTGTAAGAAGGGGAGTGACACTTAGTTCTGAATCATTTTTCAGAGCCGAACCTGCAAGTGCAATGTAATTTAAAAACTGATACTTGATTCAGTTATTGGAAAATTTTAAGTATGTTTGGAACAATTTGGGTATGGGAATCTATTTTTCAACTGTACATTTCATTAAATTTAAAAACAGATAATGTGTTTCCAATGGAGATATGCCATTCAAATTGAGATGTGCTGAGAATGTACACACCAGATTTCAAGGTCTTGGTATAAAAAAAGAATGTTAAATATTTCATTCATAATTATTTGTTGATTACATGTTGAAATGATAATATTTTTGAATATGAGTTAAATAAAATATATCATTAAAATTCATTTATCTGGTTCTTTTTAGGTTTTTGATGTGTCTACTAGAAAATAGCAATTTATATATGTGGTTCACATACTTCCATTTGCTAGCACTGCTCTATAGTTTAAAAAACTCATCTGTTACTCATTACAGTCTACCTTTAAATAACATTATAACACTGCATATATAATTTGGAAACCCTTAAGTAATATATTTCTATTTTTATCTCTTGTCCTTTGTATTACTTGCTGTCATACATTTTACTTTACATGTTATGGACCACACACTAATTGCTTTGCTCTTAATCAATTATCTATTAAAGACATTAAAAATGAAAGGAAGAAGTCTTTTTTGTATACCCACATGTCTGTTATTTCCAGAATTCTTCATTTCTTTGTGTAGACACATGTTTACAAGTAACATCATTTTCTTTTTGTCTTGAGAATTTTAACATTTTTTGTAGTGCAGATCTGCTGCTGAATTCTCTCAGCTTTTGTTTATCTGGGAAAGGAAGCTTTTATTTAGTCTTCATTTTTGAAGAATAACTTGACTGGATAGAAAATTCTAGGTAGAAAGTTTTTGTTTTTTCCTTTCAGCACTTAAGGTTACCATTCCATTGTTGTGGACTTACATAGTTTCTGATGAGACGCTTTTATTTAGTCTTCATTTTTGAAGAATAACTTGACTGGATAGAAAATTCTAGGTAGAAAGTTTTTGTTTTTTCCTTTCAGCACTTAAAGTTACCATTCCATTGTTGTGAACTTACATAGTTTCTGATGAGAAGTCTTTAAACCTTCTTATCTTTTCCCTATGTATGTACAATGTATTTTTCTAGTTGTTCCAATATATGTATGGTGTCTTTTTCTAGTTGATCAGTTTTCTAGTTTTCAGTAATTTGATTGTTGTATGCCTTATGGTAGTTCGGTGTGTGTGTATTTTGCTTAAGAGTTCATTAAGAGTCTTCATTCTGTGTGTTTATACTTTTCCAAAAAGTTAGAAAATGTTGAGCCTTTATTTTTTCAAATATTTTTCTGCCCCAGTCTCTCTCTTATCTCTTTTTGAGACAACGATTTTGGATATACTATATTACTTAACATTGTCCCACAAGTCACTTAAACTTTTTTTTAACTCTTTTTTTCTCTTTGATTCATTTTGGATAAATTCTTTTTCTATGTCTTCAAGTTTAATGAAAATTTCTTCTGCAGTCTCTAATCTGCTATTAACCATATCCAGTAATATATATTTCTATTTCTGATATTTTGTCATCTCTAGGAGTTCCATTTATACTTATATCTTCCATTTCTCTCCTTCTATGTTCATTTCTTTTCA